>NC_057799.1:28053427-28056029 GCF_018294505.1 Triticum aestivum
CGCGACTCCCAAGGGAAAAAGGCTAGGTGAGGCAAATGTAAAACCAAGGTTGGGCCTTGCTGGAAGAGTTTTATTCAAAGCGAACTGTCAAGGGGGTCCCATAAATCACCCAACCGCGTAAGGGACGCAAAATCAAGGAACATAACACCGGTATGACGGAAAACTAGGGCGGCAAGAGTGGAACAAAACACTAGGCATAAGGCCGAGCCTTCCACCCTTTACCAAGTATATAGATGCATTAATTAAATAAGAGATATTGTGATATCCCAACATAAACATAATCCAACATGGAGCAATCTTCATCTTCACCTGCAACTAGCAACGCTATAAGAGGGGCTGAGAAAAAGCGGTAACATAGCCAAACAACGGTTTGCTAGGAAGGGTGGCAAAGGTTAGAGGTTCATGGCAATTTGGGAGGCTTGAAGAGCAAGTGATAGGTAGCGCAGCAAAGCGATAGAATGAAGCAACTAGCATAGGAATGATAGTAATGAGATCCAAGGTGACGATCATCTTGCCTGAAGTCCCGCTAGGAAGAAGAACGAGTCCATGAAGAAGATGAAGCCACGAAGACGAACGAATCCTCACGATCGCAACGACACGTGAACTATCGAGAAGAAGCACACAACATAGTAAACATGCACACCACACATGAACAAGGTATGATGCTCAACCAAGTATGATGCATGACAAGGCTACATGAAGCTACACATGGCAAGAGATGATGCATACAAGATCAACACATCAAAGCAAGTTTAAATGAGGCCGGAAACAACATATAACAATTCCGGTAAGTCCTCACATACAAATTTCGAAATTGGTCCAGATCTGAACAAACATTATGTTCAAGTTGTTAAACAGAAAGTTTAAATGCACCAAGATGATCTACACGAAATTTTAGTCAAGTTACATATAAAGTTCATTAGATTCGGAGCAACGGCCTAAAAGATATGAGCAAAACAAGCTAAACATGGCATTGATGCAAAATGCATACAAACATCAAGAAAAACCTCAAAACAAGGATGCAACATGATAATATGAGACTACATGCAAAACTAAGGAAGTTTCATATAGAGCACACTCCAAACGGAGCAACGGAGCAACGGCGCAACACATACACTCCAAACAAGATATAACAACAATCTGTCCAAAACAGCAACTAGGCATCTAGCAATCATCAAAACAATATGCTACAGCAACTCAACATGAAACAAAAGGCAATGGGCGTGATGTATAAGTAAAGAATTACAAAACATGAACACTGAGCTATCTCCAGAAATCACTAGAACATGCTCAAAAGGACATGGCAAGATTGCAAATAATAACAAGTTCACAGACTTAGCAGAAATTACTGGACATGGCAGAAATAACATCAGATTACAAAGTTTAGAGGTATCAAACAACATGCTGCAGCAACATATCATAGCAAACAAAGGCATGGTATGAATCTACTAATAGCCTAGAACAAAAGTCCCTTAATGATCACGAGCCAAAAAGGCACAGAAGATATGATGGCATCCATGTAAACATAGCAAGTTTCATAAACAGATTCAGACTTAGAAGAAAACAGAGCATGGCAGAAATAACGATAAGTAGGCATGTTGGTGAGCTTGAACCATTCACCAAAGAGCAATACATGGCATGAAAAGTTAACCAACAGTAATATGGCATAAATATGAAGCTAAGCATGGCAATAGCATAGTTATAGGGTACATGGATCACTACTAACCACCATGGCAAAATTGATTAACATGTAAACAATCTGCCAGGAACATTTTATAGCAAAAGTAGAGCAAGATTAAGACAGTCTACAGTAGGCTATAACTGCAAACAAAGGCATGGAGGGATAGAGCATAATATGTATAACAAAACAGCCTTAGTGAGCATCTCCAGATTATGCATAGAATGACTTGTAGCAGCAGGTTTACATGGCATCACAACATAACAGAAAACAGACTCAGACTTAGCAGAAATTACGAAGTCACGGTAATCAGCAACATCATGGAGGCTAATTTGCATGCTTGTGCTAGTCACCACATAGATCACAAAAATACAAGACAAGCACAACTGTAAAGATGGCATGATGTAGATCAAAACACATGTAGAGCTCAAGCTCATAGGATGCACACACAAAATGCAATGAAAAAGACAAATCACTAATTTCTGATAACAGACAGCAGTTAACATCATATAGCACTCTTGCAACGGTGATTAGCGCATGAAGATGATCTCAAAGAAGCATGGCACAATGGAACAAAATAAAGAGCATCTCATGACAAACACACTGACATATCATGCACGCAAAACGAAGCAGTACACACAAAGTTATGGCAGGTCAAAGTATACAACATGCTGATAAAACCCTGGGACTTGGGCGAAATTTACCCTTCGAAAAACGGGACGAGGTGGTGCGGGATGGAGAGATCCGGGCGCGGGCGAGGCGTTTGGTTCGCCTCCCGGTGGATCTGGTCCAGGGGCAGGTCAACGCCGGCGGCGAGCTTCTCCGGCGACGGCGCGGATGCCGAGGAGGTCAGGGAGGTCGAGCGGACGGGGCGAGGCGGCGCGGGGGCGGCGCCGGTGAAGAGGTGCGACGGTTGAGGCTGGA
>NC_057799.1:28056353-28059115 GCF_018294505.1 Triticum aestivum
GCGGGATGCGCGGCCCTGGGCGGCGAAGGGCGCGGACGGCGGCGCGGGGAGCCGGGCTGGGGAGGGCCTGGCTCGGGCTCGGCGGGCCCTCGGTGGAGAGGCGCGGTGGAGGGGAACCGGCTGGGTGAGGTGGCGGCGCCTGGTTGGCCAGGAGCGGCGGCGGAGGTGACGTGTCGCGTGGGGATTGGTTCGGGTGAGGTGGCCGGTGGACGCGTCAGGCGGAGAGAGGGGAATTTTGCTAGGGTTTGCACCGTGAATTTCGGGAGAGGCACACGTATTTATAGGTAGAGGGAGCTAGGAGAGTCCAAACGGGGTGCGGTTTTCGCCCACACGATCGTGATCGAACGACCGAGAGCATGGAGGGGGGTTTGCTGGGTTAGTGGGCTGTGGTGAAGGGGTGCTGGGCTGCAAAGAGAGAGGGGTTTTAGGCTACGCGGTTAACCGTTGGGGCATCAAACGACCTCCAAATGAAATGAAATTTGACGGGCGGTCTGTCGGTGCTATACCAAGGCCACTCGGCAAATCTCGGCCCATTCCGAGAACGTTTTTCTCCCACTCACGAAACAAGGTCTGAGAGGGGTGACGGGCGCGTGCGAGAGTGTCGGATCACGAAATGGACAACGGGGAAAAGGACCGGATGCAAGTTTTGAAAAACATTATGATGCAATGCTGATGATGACATGGCAAAATGCAACACGCAAGCAAATGACATGGCAACAACGACGAATAACTTACAGACACCTGGCGCATCGGATCCGGGGCGTTACAACACTCCTCCACTAACAAGAGATCTCGTCCCGAGATACCAAGACGGGAGAGAAAAAGGGATGAGGTGAAAATAAGAACCCAACAGTGAGGATGAACAAGGTCAAGAACACTCGAGTAGAAAAGAGGAATGTTGAATGAGACAAGACGCAAAAACTGAAGGAATAAGGCTGAATTTGAAATCACTCCGGTTAGGACAAGATAGAAAAGAAATACTAACGAAGGAATTTATGCAGCACTCCGGCTGAACAAGGAAAGAATAGAACATGAACTTGAGAAGATGGAATGATACATGACTAGAGGAACAACACAATGCCTCCGGAAGACTTGAAAGAGTTGAAAGAAAAGAACGTGGAAGAAGATGACATCTTCTACCCCGAATGAAATAGAAAGCAACCTTAGAAGAAAGGATTGACCGGAATTGTTGAGAAAATCAACAACGAAAAGAATAAGCTTGTTGTGGACTTATGGATAACATCTCAAGAATTATGGGGTGATAACCAACCACAATGGAAAAAGATTGAATAGCTGAGAGAGAACGAAGAAATGCAAAACTCCACTTGAAAAGAATGCGGAGAATTAATTGCACTTTGAGATGCAAGACGAAAAAGATACTTGAGCTACGCCTACAAGAATCTTGATGGACACTTGAAGAATGCATTAAATCATGACGAGCCACCGTGATGAACTCCGGTAACAAAAGAATGATGAGATAAAATTCAAGGATGAAAGGGATAAGATTTAATCCTTGCGATGATTTGGATGGAGGTTCGCGACGAAATCGGCGAGAGGCTTAGAACTCCGGAAAAGAAAAGATGAAAACACTTTGAACCGAGAATGTGATAGGATGAACAAACTCCAAGAAGAAGAGATAAAACCACTTGAAGAAAGAAGAATAAGGATGACGTTATGCTTATCCTCCACCAATTAAATTGATGAGAAACAATGGATTTGCATACTACTTATTCTCGTTGGAAAGATTAAGGGGGGAATATAGCGCAAAACTTGAGAAAGTCTTCATGAACCACCGCTAGGATTTTGGAAAGAACAAATTAATTGATATGATACCAACAGAAAGAATCTTGAACGAGCCACCGTAGGAATTGAAACGAATGACGAAAAAGAGAATGAATCACCGGAAAGAATTAGAAAAGCACGAAGATACTTGAGGGAAATCTAGAGACAAGAGAACGAAGAGATCGCAAACTAATTAAGGAGCAAAGCACCGGAAGAATATGGAGACGAACGAAAAGGCATGAATATAGAATAATCGGAGAACGGATTTGAAAACTTAGACCGATGAAATATTCTGAATTGGAGGCCTCCGGATAATTGAGACGGAAAACAACTCCTGAAATACCCCGGATGGGTGAAAATAATTGCAAGACTTGTAACGATTTGATAGGATAACCATCGAGCTACCACCGCAAATTTCTGGGAGAACGGACAAGATTTGAGAAAATTCTACTCCAGTCTTCAAATGTTGAAAGTGACGACGAGAAATAACACGAAAATTGGTGAGATACTCCGGGAGAATGAAAAGCGAAGAGGTAGAGTCAACAATGAAAATAATTTGAAATTGATCTTGGAAAGCGTCAGACTGATGAAATTCTTACTTACATCAAACTTCGGAAAGGATTTGAGAATCACTCCGGGAAATTTAGAAGAGTCAGGCAAGATCCTGGGAAAAGACTTGTGGGTTAGGGCCCACTGAAGAGAAATCACCGTTGAAAAAGGATTGTTGAAGAGATAAATGATGCACCAGAACAACTTAAGGACTTGAATGAGGTGACAACCTCGAATTAGATAGATGCAAACACGAATCTTCTGAGATGACTTCCACACTCTGGGATAATAGAATGGCGAAAGGAGGAACGAGCAAGGGGAAAACACTTCGGTCAAGGAAAAGAATACGATCAACACCGAAAAAATAAATTGGATCGCCGGAAAAGGAAATGAGACGAACAATGATTAACTAGGCGAGAATTCACCGGTTG
>NC_057799.1:28059726-28060727 GCF_018294505.1 Triticum aestivum
TCACGCCCAAGATGCGACCCTATCCTAAAGGAACTCGAAGGTCCCACCAAGGATAGAAGCGCATCTTGAAGACGCTTTTGCAAGGTGGATATCATTACATCAACATTACATAATAGATGGGGATACATACAAGGCATACAAATGCCGCAAGAATACATCAATACATCATACATAAGATCAACATCCGACTACGGATGAAACATAAACAGAAGCTCAAATGACATCCACCCTGCTAGCCCAGGCTACCGACCTGGAACCTATCCCCTGATCAAAGAAGAAGCAGAAGAAGAACTCCAAAACAAGTAACATCGCACTCGCGTCATGATCATCAAAAAACCTGTACCTGCAACTGGTGTTGTAGTAAACTGTGAGCCACGAGGACTCAGCAATCCCATTACCATGGGTATCAAGACTAGCAAAGCTTAATGGGTAAGGAAGGGGTAAAGTGGTGGGGGTTGCAGCAGCGACTAAGCAATGTATGGTGGCTAACTTACGCAAATAAGAGCGAGAAGAGAAGCAATGGAACGGTCGTGAAACTAGCAATGATCAAGAAGTGATCCTGAACTCCTACTTACGTCAAACATAACCCAGAAACCGTGTTCACTTCCCGGACTCCGCCGAGAAGAGACCATCACGGCTACACACGCAGTTGATGCGTTTTAGTTAAGGTCAAGTGTCAAGTTCTCTACAACCGGATATTAACCAATTCCCATCTGCCACATAACCGCGGGCACGGCTCTCGAAAGTTTATACCCTGCAGGGGTGTCCCATCTTAGCCCATTATAAGCTCTCACGGTCAAAGAAGGATATTCCTTCTCCCGGGAAGACCCGATCAGTCTCGGAATCCCGGTTACAAGACATTTCGACAATGTTAAAACAAGACCAGCAAAGCCGCCCGGTGGGCCGACATCCCGATAGGACCTGCACATATCTCGTTCTCAGGGCAACACCGGATAAGTCAAGCTACGAGTAAAACCAACCCTCAAGTTTCCTCGAGGTGG
>NC_057799.1:28060951-28089152 GCF_018294505.1 Triticum aestivum
CGCGACTCCCAAGGGAAAAAGGCTAGGTGAGGCAAATGTAAAACCAAGGTTGGGCCTTGCTGGAAGAGGTTTATTCAAAGCGAACTGTCAAGGGGGTCCCATAAATCACCCAACCGCGGAAGGGACGCAAAATCAAGGAACATAACACCGGTATGACGGAAAACTAGGGCGGCAAGAGTGGAACAAAACACCAGGCATAAGGCCGAGCCTTCCACCCTTTACCAAGTATATAGATGCATTAATTAAATAAGAGATATTGTGATATCCCAACATAAACATAATCCAACATGGAGAAATCTTCATCTTCACCTGCAACTAGCAACGCTATAAGAGGGGCTGAGCAAAAGTGGTAACATAGCCAAACAACGGTTTGCTAGGAAGGGTGGCAAAGGTTAGAGGTTCATGGCAATTTGGGAGGCTTGAAGAGCAAGTGATAGGTAGCGCAGCAAAGCGATAGAATGAAGCAACTAGCATAGCAATGATAGTAATGAGATCCAAGGTGACGGTCATCTTGCCTGAAGTCCCGCTAGGAAGAAAAACGAGTCCATGAAGAAGATGAAGCCACGAAGACGAACGAATCCTCACGATCGCAACGACATGGGAACTATCGAGAAGAAGCACACAACATAGTAAACACACCACACATGAACAAGGCATGATGCTCAACCAAGTATGATGCATGACAAGGCTACATGAAGCTACACATGGCAAGAGATGATGCATACAAGATCAACACATCAAAGCAAGTTTAAATGAGGCCGGAAACAACATATAACAATTCCAGTAAGTCCTCACATACAAATTTCGAAATTGGTCCAGAGCTGAACAAACCTTATGTTCAAGTTGTTAAACAGCAAGTTTAAATGCACCAAGATGATCTACACGAAATTTTAGTCAAGTTACATATAAAGTTCATTAGATTCGGAGCTACGGCCTAAAAGATATGAGCAAAACAAGCTAAACATGGCATTGATGCAAAATGCATACAAACATCAAGCAAAACCTCAAAACAAGGATACAACATGATAATACGAGACTACATGAAAAACTAAGCAAGTTTCATATAGAGCACACTCCAAACGGAGCAACGACGCAACACATACACTCCAAACAAGATATAACAACAATCTGTCCAAAACAGCAACTAGGCATCTAGCAAGCATCAAACCAATATGCTACAACAACTCAACATGAAAAAAAGGCATGGATGTGATGTATAAGTAAAGAATTACAAAACATGAACACTGAGCTATCTACAGAAATCACTAGAACATGCTCAAAAGGACATGGCAAGATTGCAAATAATAACAGGTTCACAGACTTAGCAGAAATTACTGGACATGGCAGAAATAACATCAGGTTACAAAGTTTAGAGCTATCAAACAACATGCTACAGGAATATATCATAGCAAACAAAGGCATGGAATGAATCTACTAATAGCCTAGAACAAAAGTCCCTTAATGATCACGAGCCAAAAAAGGCACAGAAGATATGATGGCATCCATGTAAACATAGCAAGTTTCATAAACAGATTCAGACTTGGAAGAAAACAGAGCATGTCAGAAATAACGATAAGTAGGCATGTTGGTGACCTTGAACCACTCACCACAGAGCAATATATGGCATGACAAGGTAACCAAATGTAATATGGCATAAATAGGAAGCTAAGAATGGCAATAGTATAGTCATAGGGTACATGGCTCACTAGTAACCACCATGGCAAAATTGATTAACATGTAAACAATCTGCCAGGAACATTTTATAGCAAAAGGAGAGCATGATTAAGACAGTCTAAATAGGCTATAACTGCAAACAAAGGCATGGATGGATAGAGCATAACATGTACAACAAAACACCCTTAGTGAACATATCCAGATTATGCATAGAATGACTTGTAGCAGCAGGTTTACATGGCATCACAACATAACAGACTCGGACTTTGCAGAAATTACTAAGTCACAGAAATCAGCTACATCATGGAGGCTACTTTGCATGCTTGTGCTAGTCACCAAATAGATCACAAAAATACAAGACAAGAACCACTGCAAAGATGGCATGATTTAGATCAAAACACATGTAGAGATCAAGCTCATAGGATGCATACACAACATGCAATGAAAAAGACAAATCACTAAGTTCTGATAACAGACAGCAGTTAACATCATATAGCACTCTTGCAACGGTCATTAGGGCATCAAGATGATCTCAAACAAGCATGACACAATGGAACAAAATGTAGAGCATCTCATGGCAAACATACTGACATATCATGCAAGCAAAACGGAGCAGTACACACAAAATTATGGCAGGTCAAAGTATGCAACATGCTGATAAAACCGTGGGACTTGGGCGAAATTTACCCTCCAAAAAACGGGACGAGGTGGTGCGGGATGGTGAGATCCGGGGCGCGGGCGAGGCGTTTGGTTCGCCTCCCGGTGGATCTGGTCCAGGGGCAGGTCAACACCGGCGGCGAGCTCCTCCGGCGACGGCACGGATGCCGAGGAGGTCAGGGAGGTCGAGCGGACGGGGCGAGGCGGCGCGGGGGCGGCGCCGGTGAAGAGGTGCGGCGGCGGAGGCTGGAGCTCCGGCGACGACGCGCGGTGGCCGGCGTGCGGGCGACGGGACGGCACGCGGTGGCCGGCGTGCGGGCGGCGCTCGCGAGGAGGCAGCGGCGACGGAGGGCGAGGGCGGCGGCGGAACTCCGACGGGCGGTGCGCAAATCCGGCGGCGAGCGGGCGCGGGAGGCGTGAAGGGGATCGTAGCTGAATTTTAAAATTTTCCTACGCTCATCAAGATCCATCTATGGAGTATACTAGCAACGAGGGGAAAGGAGTGCATCTACATACCCTTGTAGATCGTGAGCGGAAGCGTTCCAATGAACATTGTTGACGGAGTCGTACTCGTCGTGATTCAAATCACCGATGACCGAGTGCCGAACGGACGGCACCTCCGCGTTCAACACACGTATGGTGCAGCGACGTCTCCTCCTTCTTGATCCAGCAAGGGGGAAGGAGAGGTTGATGGAGATCCAGCAGCACGACGGCGTGGTGGTGGATGTAGCGGGATCTGGGCAGGGCTTCGCCGAGCGTCTGCGAGAGGGAGAGGTGTAGCAGGGGAGGAGGGAGGCGCCCAAGGCTGTAATACTACTGCCCTCCCTCCCCCCCCTTTATATAGGCCCCCTGGGAGGGGGGGGCACCGGCCAGAACCCATCTGGATGGGGGGGCGGCGGCCAGGGGGGTAACTTACCCCCCAAGTCAAGTGGGGCGCCCCCCACCCTAGGGTTTCCAACCCTAGGCGCAGGGGGGAGGCCCATGGGGGGCGCCCCAGCCCACTATGGGCTGGTTCCCTTCCCACTTCAGCCCATGGGGCCCTCCGGGACAGGTGGCCCCACCCGATGGACCCCCGGGACCCTTCCGGTGGTCCCGGTACAATACCGATAACCCCCGAAACTTTCCCGGTGGCCGAAACTGGACTTCCTATATATAATTCTTCACCTCCGGACCATTCCGGAACTCCTCGTGACGTCCGGGATCTCATCCGGGACTCCGAACAACTTTCGGGTTTCCGCATACTCATATCTCTACAACCCTAGCGTCACCGAACCTTAAGTGTGTAGACCCTACGGGTTCGGGAGACATGCAGACATGACCGAGACGCCTCTCCGGTCAATAACCAACAGCGGGATCTGGATACCCATGTTGGCTCCCACATGTTCCACGATGATCTCATCGGATGAACCACGATGTCGAGGATTCAATCAATCCCGTATACAATTCCCTTTGTCAATCGGTATGTTACTTGCCTGAGATTCGATCGTCGGTATCCCAATACCTTGTTCAATCTCGTTACCGGCAAGTCTCTTTACTCGTACCGCAATGCATGATCCCGTGACTAACGCCTTAGTCACATTGAGCTCATTATGATGATGCATTACCGAGTGGGCCCAGAGATACCTCTTCGTCATACGGAGTGACAAATCCCAGTCTCGATCCCTGCCAACCCAACAGACACTTTCGGAGATACCCGTAGTGTACCTTTATAGTCACCCAGTTACGTTGTGATGTTGGGCACACCCAAAGTACTCCTACGGTATCCGGGAGTTGCATGATCTCATGGTCTAAAGAGAAGATACTTGACATTGGAAAAGCTCTAGCAAACGAAACTACACGATCTTTTATGCTATGCTTAGGATTGGGTCTTGTCCATCACATCATTCTGCCAATGATGTGATCCCGTTATCAATGACATCCAATGTCCATAGTCAGGAAACCATGACTATCTGTTGATCAACGAGCTAGTCAACTAGAGGCTTACTAGGGACATGTTGTGGTCTATGTATTCACACATGTATTACGATTTCCGGATAATACAATTATAGCATGAACAATAGACAATTATCATGAACAAAGAAATATAATAATAACCATTTATTATTGCCTCTAGGGCATATTTCCAACAGTCTCCCACTTGCACTAGAGTCAATAATCTAGTTACATTGTGATGAATCGTACACCCATTGCGTCCTGGTGTTGATCATGTTTTGCCCTAGTGAGAGGTTTAGTCAACGGATCTGCTACATTCAGGTCCGTATGTACTTTACAAATATCTATGTCTCCATTTTGAACACTTTCATGGATGGAGTTGAAGCGACGCTTGATATTCCTGGTCTTCCTGTGAAACCTGGGCTCCTTCGCAAGGGCAATAGCTCCAGTGTTGTCACAAAAGAGAGTCATCGGGCCCGACGCATTGGGAATCACCCCTAGGTCGGTAATGAACTCCTTCATCCAGACTGCTTCCTGTGCTGCCTCCGAGGCTGCCATGTACTCCGCTTCACATGTAGATCCCGCCACGACGCTTTGCTTGCAACTGCACCAGCTTACTGCTCCTCCATTCAAAATATACACGTATCCGGTTTGTGACTTCGAGTCATCCAGATCTGTGTCGAAGCTAGCGTCGATGTAACCCTTTACGACGAGCTCTCCGTCACCTCCATAAACGAGAAACATATCCTTAGTCCTCTTCAGGTACTTCAGGATATTCTTGACCGCTGTCCAGTGTTCCATGCCGGGATTACTTTGGTACCTTCCTACCAAACTTACGGTAAGGTTTACATCAGGTCTGGTACACAACATGGCATACATAATAGACCCTATGGCTGAGGCATAGGGGATGACACTCATCTTTTCTCTATCTTCTGCCGTGGTCGGGCATTGAGCCGTGCTCAATTGCACACCTTGCAATACAGGCAAGAACCCCTTCTTGGACTGATCCATATTGAACTTCTTCAATATCTTGTCAAGGTATGTACTCTGTGAAAGACCAATGAGGCGTCTTGATCTATCTCTATAGATCTTGATGCCTAATATATAAGCAGCTTCTCCAAGGTCCTTCATTGAAAAACACTTATTCAAATAGGCCTTTATACTTTCCAAGAATTCTATATCATTTCCCATCAATAGTATGTCATCCACATATAATATGAGAAATGCTACAGAGCTCCCACTCACTTTCTTGTAAACACAGGCTTCTCCATAAGTCTGTGTAAACCCAAACGCTTTGATCATCTCATCAAAGCGAATGTTCCAACTCCGAGATGCTTGCACCAGCCCATAGATTGAGCGCTGGAGCTTGCATACTTTGTTAGCATTCTTAGGATCGACAAAACCTTTCGGCTGCATCATATACAACTCTTCCTTAAGAAAGCCGTTAAGGAATGCCGTTTTGACGTCCATCTGCCATATCTCATAATCATAGTATGCGGCAATTGCTAACATGATTCGGACGGACTTCAGCTTTGCTACGGGTGAGAAAGTCTCATCGTAGTCAACCCCTTGAACTTGTCGATATCCCTTAGCAACAAGTCGACCCTTATAGATGGTCACATTACCATCCGCGTCTGTCTTCTTCTTAAAGATCCATTTATTTTCTATGGCTCCCCGATCATCGGGCAAGTCAGTCAAAGTCCATACTTCGTTTTCATACATGGATCCTATCTCGGATTTCATGGCTTCTAGCCATTTGTCGGAATCCGGGCCCGCCATCGCTTCTTCAAAGTTCGAAGGTTCACCGTTGTCTAACAACATGATTTCCAGGACAGGGTTGCTGTACCACTCTGGTGCGGAACGTGTCCTTGTGGACCTACGAAGTTCAGTAGTGACTTGATCCGAAGCTTCATGATCATCATCATTAACTTCCTCCCCAGTCGGTGTAGGCACCACAGGAACATCTTCCCGCGCTGCGCTACTTTCCGGCACGGAAGGGGTGACTATCACCTCATCAAGTTCCACTTTCCTCCCACTCAATTCTTTCGAGAGAAACTCCTTCTACAGAAAGGACCCGTTCTTGGCAACGAAGATCTTTCCTTCAGATCTGAGGTAGAAGGTATACCCAATCGTTTCCTTAGGGTATCCTATGAAGACGCATTTTTCTGACTTGGGTTCGAGCTTTTCAGGTTGAAGTTTCTTGACATAAGCATCGCATCCCCAAACTTTTAGAAACGACAACTTAGGTTTCTTCCCAAACCATAATTAATACGGTGTCGTCTCAACGGATTTCGACGGAGCCCTATTTAAAGTGAATGCGGCGGTCTCTAAAGCATAGCCCCAAAATGAGAGCGGTAAATCGGTAAGAGACATCATAGATCGCACCATATCCAATAGAATGCGATTACGACGTTCGAACACACCGTTTCGCTGAGGTGTTCCAGGCGGCGTGAGTTGCGAAACGATTCCACATTTCCTTAAGTCCGCACCAAATTTGTGCCTTAAATATTCTCCACCACGATCTGATCGTAAGAATTTTATTTTCCCGTCACGTTGATTCTCAACCTCACTCTGAAATTCCTTGAACTTTTCAAAGGTTTCAGGCTTGTGTTTCATTAAGTAGACATACCCATATCTACTTAAGTCATTAGTGAGAGTGAGAACATAACGATATCCTCCGCGAGCCTCAACACTCATTGGACCGCACACATCGGTATGTATGATTTCCAATAAGTTGGTTGCTCGCTCCATTGTTCCGGAGAACGGAGTCTTGGTCATCTTACCCATGAGGCATGGTTCGCACGTGTCAAATGATTCGTAATCAAGAGACTCCAAAAGTCCATCTGCATGGAGCTTCTTCATGCGCTTGACACCAATGTGACCAAGGCGGCAGTGCCACAAGTATGTGGGACTATCGTTATCAACTTTACATCTTTTGGTATGCACACTATGAATATGTGTAACATCACGTTCGAGATTCATCAAAAATAAACCATTGACCAGCGGGGCATGACCATAAAACATATCTCTCATATAAATAGAACAACCATTATTCTCGGATTTAAATGAGTAGCCATCTCGAATTAAACGAGATCCAGATACAATGTTCATGCTCAAAGCTGGCACTAAATAACAATTATTGAGGTTTAAAACTAATCCCGTAGGTAGATGCAGAGGTAGCGTGCCGACGGCGATCACATCGACCTTGGAACCATTCCCGATGTGCATCGTCACCTCGTCCTTCGCCAGTCTTCGTTTATTCCGTAGTTCCTGTTTTGAGTTACAAATATGAGCAACCGCACCGGTATCAAATACCCAGGAGCTACTACGAGTACTGGTAAGGTACACATCAATTACATGTATATCACATATACCTTTGGTGTTGCCGGCCTTCTTGTCCGCTAAGTATTTGGGGCAGTTCCGCTTCCAGTGACCACTTCCCTTGCAATAAAAGCACTCAGTCTCGGGCTTGGGTCCATTCTTCGACTTCTTCCCAGTAACTAGCTTACCGGGCGCGGCAACTCCCTTGCCGTCCTTCTTGAAGTTCTTCTTACCCTTGCCCTTCTTGAACTTAGTGGTTTTATTCACCATCAACACATGATGTTCTTTTCTGATCTCCACCTCCGCTGATTTCAGCATTGAATATACCTCAGGAATGGTCTTTTCCATCCCTTGCATATTAAAGTTCATCACAAAGCTCTTGTAGCTTGGTGGAAGCGACTGGAGGATTCTGTCAATGGCCGCGTCATCCGGGAGATTAACTCCCAGCTGGGATAAGCGGTTGTGTAACCCAGACATTCTGAGTATGTGCTCACTAACAGAACTATTCTCCTCCATTTTACAGCTGAAGAACTTGTCGGAGACTTCATATCTCTCGACCCGGGCATGAGCTTGGAAAACCATTTTCAGCTCCTCGAACATCTCATATGCTCCATGTTTCTCAAAACGGTTTTGGAGACCCGGTTCTAAGCTGTAAAGCATGCCGCACTGAACGGGGGAGTAATCATCAGCACGCTGCTGCCAAGCGTTCATAACGTCTTGGTTCTCTGGGATTGGTGCTTCACCTAGCGGTGCTTCTAAGACATAATCTTTCTTGGCTGCTATGAGGATGATCCTTAGGTTCCGGACCCAGTCCGTATAGTTGCTGCCATCATCTTTCAGCTTGGTTTTCTCTAGGAACGCGTTGAAATTGAGGACAACGTGGGCCATTTGATCTACAAGACATAGTGTAAAGATTTTAGACTAAGTTCATGATAATTAAGTTCATCTAATCAAATTACTCAATGAACTCCCACTCAGATAGACATCCCTCTAGTCATCTAAGTGAAACATGATCCGAGTTAACTAGGCCGTGTCCGATCATCACGTGAGACGAACTAGTCAAGATCGGTGAACATCTCCATGTTGATCATATCTTCTATATGACTCATGCTCGACCTTTCAGTCCTCCGTGTTCCGAGGCCATGTCTGTACATGCTAGGCTCGTCAAGTCAACCTAAGTGTATTGCGTGTGTTCCGAGGCCATGTCTGTACATGCTAGGCTCGTCAACACCCGTTGTATGCGAACGTTAGAATCTATCACACCCGATCATCACGTGGTGCTTCGAAACAACGAACCTTCGCAACGGTGCACAGTTAGGGGGAACACTTTCTTGAAATTATCATAAGGGATCATCTTACTTACTACCGTCGTTCTAAGCAAATAAGATGCAAAAACATGATAAACATCACATGCAATCAAATAGTGACATGATATGGCCAATATCATTATACTCCTTTGATCTCCATCTTCGGGGCACCATGATCATCTTCATCACCGGCATGACACCATGATCTCCATCATTGTGTCTTCATGAAATCGTCACGCCAACGATTACTTCTACTTCTATGGCTAACGCGTTTAGCAACAAAGTAAAGTAATTTACATGGCGTTATTCAATGACACGCAGGTCATACAAAATAATAAAGACAACTCCTATGGCTCCTGCCGGTTGTCATACTCATCGACATGCAAGTCGTGATTCCTATTACAAGAATATGATCAATCTCATACATCACATATATCATTCATCACATCTTCTGGCCATATCACATCACATAGCACATGCTGCAAAAACAAGTTAGACGTCCTCTAATTGTTGTTGCAAGTTTTTACGTGGCTTGTAGGTTTCTAGCAAGAACGTTTCTTACCTATGTATGACCACAACGTGATTTGCCAATTTCTATTTACCCTTCATAAGGACCCTTTTCATCGAATCCGTTCCGACTAAAGTAGGAGAGACAGACACGCCCTAGCTACCTTATGCAACTAGTGCATGTCAGTCGGTGGAACCTGTCTCACATAAGCGTAAGTGTAAGGTCGGTCCGGGCCGCTTCATCCCACAATACCGCCGAAACAAGATAAGACTAGTAGCGGCAAGAAGAATTGGCAACATCAACGCCCACAACTACTTGGTGTTCTACTTGTTGGGAATCATAGCATAATTTTAAAATTTTCCTACGCTCACCAAGATGCATCTATGGAGTATACTAGCAACGAGGGGAAAGGAGTGCATCTACATACCCTTGTAGATCACGAGCGGAAGCGTTCCAATGAACGTGGATGACGGAGTCGTACTCGCCGTGATCCAAATCACCGATGACCGAGTGCCGAACGGACGGCACCTCCACGTTCAACACACGTACGGTGCAGCGACGTCTCCTCCTTCTTGATCCAGCAAGGGGAAAGGAGAGGTTGATGGAGATCCAGCAGCACGATGGCGTGGTGGTGGATGTAGCGGGATGCCGGCAGGGCTTCGCCGAGCTTCTACGAGAGAGAGAGGTGTAGCAGGGGAGGAGGGAGGCACCAAGGCTGTAATGTTGCTGCCCTCCCCCCCTTTATATAGGCCCCCTGGGAGGGGGGGCACCGGCCAAACCCCATCTAGGGGCTGGTTCCCTTTCCACTTCACCCCACGGGGTCCTCCGGGATAGGAGACCCCACCCGGTGGACCCCCGGGACCCTTCCGGTGGTCCCGGTACAATACCGGTAACCCCCGAAAGTTTCCCGGTGGCCGAAACTTGACTTCCTATATATAATTCTTCACCTCCAGACCATTCCGGAACCTCTCGTGACATCCGGCATCTCATCCGGGACTCCGAAAAACTTTCGGGTTTCCGCATACACATATCCCTACAACCCTAGCGTCACCGAACCTTAAGTGTGTAGACCCTATGGGTTCGGGAGACATGTAGACATGACCGAGACGCCTCTCCGGTCAATAACCAACAGCGGGATCTGGATACCCATGTTGGTTCCCACATGTTCCACGATGATCTCATCGGATGAACCACGATGTCGAGGATTCAATCAATCCCGTATACAATTCCCTTTCTTAATCGGTATGTTACTTGCCCGAGCTTCGATCGTCGGTATCCCAATACCTTGTTCAATCTCGTTACCGGCAAGTCTCTTTACTCGTACCGCAATGCATGATCCCGTGACTAACGCCTTAGCCACATTGAGCTCATTATGATGATGCATTACCGAGTGGGCCCAGAGATACCTCTCCGTCACACGGAGTGACAAATCCCAGTCTTGATCCGTGCCAACCCAACAGACACTTTCGGAGATACCCGTAGTGCACCTTTATAGTCACCCAGTTACGTTGTGACGTTTGGTGCACCCAAAGCACTCCTACGGTATCCGGGAGTTGCACGATCTCATGGTCTAAGGAAAAGATACTTGACATTGCAAAAGCTCTAGCAAACGAAACTACACGATCTTTTATGCTATGCTTAGGATTGGGTCTTGTCCATCACATCATTCTCCTAATGATGTGATCCCGTTATCAACGACATCCAATGTCCATAGTCAGGAAACCATGACTATCTGTTGATCAACGAGCTAGTCAACTAGAGGCTTACTAGGGACACGTTGTGGTCTATATATTCACACATGTATTATGATCTCCGGATAACACAATTATAGCATGAACAATAGACAATTACCATGAACGAAGAAATATAATAATAACCATTTATTATTGCCTCTAGGGCATATTTCCAAGACTACTCGTGCATAGTAACTACGCATAGGCCTGGCTCATGATGCCATTGAAGGGGATCGTAGCTGAATTTTAAAATTTTCCTACACTCACCAAGATCCATCTATGGAGTATACTAGCAACGAGGGGAAAGGAGTGCATCTACATACCCTTGTAGATCGCGAGCGGAAGCGTTCCAATGAACGTTGTTGACAGAGTCGTACTCGCCGTGATTCAAATCACCGATGACCGAGTGCCGAACGGATGGCACCTCCGCGTTCAACACACGTAAGGTGCAGCGACGTCTCCTCCTTCTTGATCCAGAAAGGGGGAAGGAGAGGTTGATGGAGATCCAGCAGCACGACGGCGTGGGGGTGGATGTAGCGGGATCTCGGCAGGGCTTCGCCGAGCGTCTGCGAGAGGGAGAGGTGTAGCAGGGGAGGAGGGAGGCGCCCAAGGCTGTAATACTACTACCCTCCCTCCCCCCTTTATATAGGCCCCCTGGGAGGGGGGGGGGCGCCGGCCAGAACCCATCTGGATGGGGGGGGCGGCGGCCAGGGGGGTAACTTAACCCCCAAGTCAAGTGGGGCGCCCCCCACCCTAGGGTTTCCAACCCTAGGCGCAGGGGGGAGGCCCATGGGGGGCGCCCCAGCCCACTATGGGCTGGTTCCCTTCCCACATCAGCCCATGGGGCCCTCCGGGACAGGTGGCCCCACCAGGTGGACCCCCGGGACACTTCCGGTGGTCCCGGTACAATACCGATAACCCCGAAACTTTCCCGGTGGCCAAAACTGGACTTCCTATATATAATTCTTCACCTCCAGACCATTCCGGAACTCCTCGTGACGTCTGGGATCTCATCCGGGACTCCAAACAACTTTCGGGTTTCCGTATACTCATATCTCTACAACCCTAGCGTCACCGAACCTTAAGTGTGTAGACCCTACGGGTTCGGGAGACATGCAGACATCACCGAGACGCCTCTCCGGTCAATAACCAACAGCGGGATCTGGATACCCATGTTGGCTCCCACATGTTCCACGATGATATCATCGGATGAACCACGATGTCGAGGATTCAATCAATCCTGTATACAATTCCCTTTGTCAATCGGTATGTTACTTGCCCGAGATTCGATCGTCGGTATCCCAATACCTTGTTCAATCTTGTTACCGGCAAGTCTCTTTACTCGTACCGCAATGCATGATCCCGTGACTAACGCCTTAGTCACATTGAGCTCATTATGATGATGCATTACCGAGTGGGCCCAGAGATACCTCTCCGTCATACGGAGTGACAAATCCCAGTCTCGATCCGTGCCAACCCAACAGACACTTTCGGAGATACCCGTAGTGTACCTTTATAGTCACCCAGTTACGTTGTGACGTTTGGCACACCCAAAGTACTCCTACGGTATCCGGGAGTTGCACGATCTCATGGTCTAAGGAGAAGATACTTGACATTGGAAAAGCTCTAGCAAACGAAACTACACGATCTTTTATGCTATGCTTAGGATTGGGTCTTGTCCATCACATCATTCTCCCAATGATGTGATTCCGTTATCAACGACATCCAATGTCCATAGTCAGGAAACCATGACTATCTGTTGATCAACGAGCTAGTCAACTAGAGGCTTACTAGGGACATGTTGTGGTCTATGTATTCACACATGTATTACGATTTCCGGATAATACAATTATAGCATGAACAATAGACAATTATCATGAACAAAGAAATATAATAATAACCATTTATTATTGCCTCTAGGGCATATTTCCAACAAGGAGCAGCCCTGGGCGGCGAAGGGCGCGGACGGCGGCGCGGGGAGCCGGGCCGGGGAGGGCCTGGCTCGGGCTCGGCGGGCCCGCAGTGGAGAGGCGCGGTGGAGGGGAACCGGCTGGGTGAGGTGGCGGCGCCTGGTTGGCCAGGAGCGGCGGCGGAGCTGACGTGTCGCGTGGGGATTGGTTCGGGTGAGGTGGCCGGTGGACACGTCTGGCGGAGTTGGACGTGTCCGGCGGTGAGAGGGGAATTTTGCTAGGGTTTGCACCGTGAATTTCGGGAGAGGCACACGTATTTATAGGTAGAGAGAGCTAGGAGAGTCCAAACGGGGTGCGGTTTTCGCCCACACGATCGTGATTGAACGACCGAGAGCATGGAGGGGGGTTTGCTTGGTTAGTGGGCTGTGGTGAAGGGGTGCTGGGCTGCAAAGAGAGAGGGGTTTTAGGCTACGCGGTTAACCGTTGGGGCATCAAACGACGTCCAAATGAAATGAAATTTGACGGGCGGTCTGTCGGTGCTATACCAAGGCCACTCGGAAAATCTCGGCCCATTCCGAGAAGGTTTTTCTCCCACTCACGAAACAAGGTCTGAGAGGGGCGACGGGCGCGTACGAGAGTGTCGGATCGCGAAGCGGACAACGGGGAAAAGGACCGGATGCAAGTTTTGAAAAACATGATGATGCAATGCAGATGATGACATGGCAAAATGCAACACGCAAGCAAATGACATGGCAACAACGACGAATAACTGGCAGACACCTGGCGCATCGGATCCGGGGCGTTACATGTGCCTTCTTCGATAGCCAGGTTTTGTAAGATCAATGGTTCACGTTCTGTTTGAGTGCCGTCCTGGCTTACCATCGTGTTTGTGGTGGCAACATCTTTTACAGCACAATGTTTCTTTTCTGATGGTGCGGCCTTTTTCTTGTTGTTGTCTGACTTTCTCTCTGGAATGTTTGCTGCATGGTCTTCCAATGCACTGTGGCCCTTTGCTTCTTTGCTTGTGTCTGCGTGCGTGTCTTCTTGAGGTTTCTGCGTTATCGTGCAAAAGCGTGGTTAAAAAATAATTAAATGTGCTCGTTATTTTCATTGTAGTTTAGTGTCCGTTCCCTAAGAAAAATACTCAAATGTTTAGTGTGTCTTTGAACGTTTTTTGTAGCTTCACCTTTTCAGTCGTTTCCACCGGTGCTGCCTCTTCGAGCTTTTCTTCTTTGAGTGGAGGTTTTTGGAGCTCCTCTGGATCTTTTTCGTTTTGTTCATCCGTGGTGTCGTCGTTTTTGTCTTGTGGCTGTTGAGACATAGAGGTAGGTAAATGAGATTGCATTTGTGTCTTTGTTAACTCAAATATCTAATTTCCTTAAAAGCAGGTTATCTCACTTCACCTTTTCAGTCTTTTGCATCGACATTGGCATTCCTGTTATTTCTTGCTCGGACAGCGAAGGTTTTCTGGCTTGGTCTATGGCGGTTACGCTGTCCGTTGTTGGAAGAACATCTTCTACTTGTTCCATTCCCTTGTGTTGTTGTGTTTGTTGGTCTTGAATATTGGTGCCCTCTTCTGTTTCTTGCATCTGTCGGAATGCAAAAAAGTAATTAAAATGTGTCTGTGTTTCTTTCTGGTGGGTGCATCTTTTTATATGCTACAGAAAGAGGTTTTGTAGCTTGACCTCTACATTCAATCTCTCTTTTGCCGTTCCTGTCACTTCTTCTCTGTCTTCTGGTGTTTTTGTACATTGTCGAGCGGTAGCAGCACTTTCTATCGCTTCTTGAGGCACATCTTCTGCTTCATTTGTTTCTTTCTTCTGTTCAATCAAAAAATGTAAATAAAGTTTGGACTTCATCTGTGCATGCATAACTTTTTTGTTTTAACGTTGTAGGAGCAGGTGCGTGTAGCTTTACCTCGTCTTCAATGCTGGTGGCATGTCTTCTCGGTTGTGTTTGTCACGTGAAGACTGCTCTTTGGTCAGCGTACTGGGTACCATTTTAGTCGCCATTTGCCCTTGTTTTTTGGTTTGTTCTGTTTTTACTCCTTGCTGTTCTTCGGCATGACCGTCCTTGTTTGTTTCCTGCATTTCATGAAAAAGGAAAAGCATGGTTCATTGCTTGTAATTCTTGTATTACTGTGACAGGTTGTGCTGGGCAGTACATTTCTTATAAATTTTGGAAAAATGGTTCTTGTTGAATTTTACCTTTGCGCCGGTGGTTGGGATATCCGTTTGTGCGTCCACTTTTTCTTTGCTTTGTATACCAGCCTTGGGTGTGTCACCAGGTGAAGTGTCTCAGGCTTTCTCCCCTGTATCGGTCATCTGAAATGCTCTTGTGCTGAAGAGCTCTTCTATATCAACTTTCTGTTTTGCATGGGCATCCCCTTCTCTTTGTTGTGCTTGTAATACCTGATAGATGAAACAATATGAGTTGACGGTATTTGGGCAAAGTGGGTTTGGAAGTTTTACCTCTTCTTTGTTGTTTTCTTCTTGTTTTTGTGCCGTGCTGTTAACAGTCGATGCTAGATCAGCCCGTGCCTCGTTTGCGGGAGCGTTGATATGATACTTGTCTGGCTGAGTGTATATTTTGTTGCAGATTTGTCAGTTAACTCAAGACCGTTTCTAGTTTAGAGAGAAGAGACTTTTTAGAAAGAAGAGACTGTTTTTTTACACTCACGTCTTTGCTGCCTCCGATCCTGTGCGTCTCTTGTACTGCTCCTGTTGACGCTCTTGAGGGAGCATCATCTGTTGTTGGGTTGCTTGTTCTATTGCTTCCATCCTCTTGCTTGGTGTTCTTGACGACATGCTGCTGTTGGCCTTTATGTTTCGGTGGTGTTCTCTTGCCGTGTCCCTGACAGAATCGAAGACAGATTTTTTAAGTTCAAGTTTGAAAGCATCGCTTTCGAGTCACATGGATGATGTATTTGTTCTCATTTACCTGTTTCTCATCTTGATTCTCTGCTTCTGCAGCTACTTTTCTACCTTGTTCTTGCTGTCCTTCGGCACTTGCTGTATTGGTTGATACGTGCTCCTTGCTTTGCTCTTTTTGCACCTTGTTATGTTCTTTTGTCTCCCTCTGGCTAATTCTCGAGGTCTGTGTTCTTGATTTTCTTATTTTTTTCTTCCTTTCATGTTTGTTTTGTTGGTCTTGTTCTTCCTTCTTCCTTTTTCTCCTCGCTCCTGGTTCTGCTGTGGCTGCGACTTCTTTCGTGTGGTTGCCATGTACAAGTGCAGCTGTGGCTCCTGCATCTGCTCCATCCTGCAACTTCAGCGTCGTCTCTTCTGGTAAGCTCACTCGGCAAACAATGTCCTGAAATTTTCTAAGTTGTTCGAGAGAATCAATCAGGGCCGTTGTTTGTTGCACCACTGAGTTCTTCATGTTTTCATCTAATTCCTCCTCTTGTTCCCTGCATTGATGTCTAGCCCTGGTCTTTATTCCCAGTATCTGTTTTGTTTCATCGAGTACTTGTTTCAACGTTTCTTCTATCCTTTCGAATATTTCATATGATCCTATGCTGGTGCCTGTGACTGGTTGCTTGCTTCCACTCATGCTGACATGTGCTTCGTCCTGGCGCTTGGTTGGAGGTGGTAGTAGCTTCGTCGTCTGCTGGTGCTCCTTTTGTTGTGCTGGTATCATCTGTATTGAATATGAAGGTGTTGCTGTGCTGGCATAGAAGATCCTCTCTGATATTCCTTTCCATGTCTGCATTGTTTCGGCAGAATGGAATTGGTTAGACTGGAAACCATTTTTATAAGGGATAATGCATATATATTCAATAGGGCTATACCTTTATCTTGCCAACTTCATAGTCATCTGGTCGTGCTTTTCCGTCCCTTTTCATGTCTGCTCTAGCTATTCATGTCCATTGTCTTTGCAATCTTGCGCATTTCTATCGTGTCGGTCGGCAGCAGCAGGGAGTCGAGGTACATTATTACTGGTCCCTGTGCTAAACCATTGAGATGCTTTTTGTTCTTTTCTTCCTAAGGCAACAACCTGTGCTTCTGCCATATCTTGGCTCCTTCCTTAATACTTTCGACGATTACCTCGCAGAAATCCATCTTTGCCATTTCTGGATAGTCCAAGTCCTTCACCATAATGGCTTGTTTGCTGAAGGTAGGGGAGGTTGTTCCACAGACAACGTTGTGGAAAAAAATAAGGAAAAATATTTTAACTGATTTCCTGTTTGATTGTTCGTCATCTACTTTCACCAATTTTTGTAGTTCTTTAAACAGATCGTCGTGATGGAAATCCATTTTCTTGAGGCCAAGTTATGTGATCAGTTCTTTCATTGTGGGCTCTTCTCTGGCCTTGGTGCTGACTTTTCCGTGCCGTTTGGGTATCCAAACACCTTGTGTATAGCTTCCTTTGTAATCTTGATCTCTTTCAGCTGATTAGCATCACCGAATGTTATTGTCATGCTTTCTGTGTCCAGGTTGTCGTAGATGTGTGTTGCAAGCGGTTTGCGGATGGAGCGCTTTATTTGGCATTCCTCTATGCTTCCAAACCCGGCCGTCCTAACATCTTGCCGGTGACGTTCTTCTAGTAAGTTCCATGCATGCTCTATTGACCTGATCAAATGCTGCTCCTGCCTTGATTTTGCATTTGTCCTTAGTTGTTGCTGCCTCATGTTCATCATCCGTTCTTGCTTCCAATTCTTTTCCACTTGTGTTTATCCTCTTTGTCCGCTTCTGTCTTGGTTTTCCCTGTGTAGAAAAAGAGTGTTTTGTTATAGAGGATAGTTTGGTTTTCATGGGTGAAAAGCGGTAGGAAAAATCTGTAGAGAAAATGTGTTTTACATCATTGTTGCTGTCCTCTGCGGCGCCACCGTTGTCCCCTGCGGCGTCATCGCCCTCTGCATGAATGAGATCATCATCATGTTTTGTGCCATCATCGTCGTCGGCAGCATCACGCTCTGACTCTTTGCTGGCATCATCCTCGTCTTCTTCCAACTGTTGTCCTTTGTTTTTCTTCTTGGTTTTAGTTAGTTCATTCTTCACCCCTGTAACTACTGGCGGGAGCACCATTAGAGGTCTTGGCTGCTCCTGCTGCAAGGTAGCACTGTCGCTGATGAGTTGAGTTTTGTCCTTTATCTTTTGTCTTTTTGTTCTAGGAGGAACGACAGTCTTGGTTTCTGATGGCCTCTCTTTTTGTAGCTCCCTGCTCGAAGTTGGTGCTGGCACTTGCTCAGGTGCTTCGTTGTCCATGTTCCGCTTCGTTCTTTTTTCTGACGGGTCAGGAGAGATGAGTGTTTTTTCTGGATATGCAGTATTAAGTTCAGACAAAATCGTTTCAATATCTCCTCCTGCACATCCGTCACCTGCACGATGATTATGTAACAAAAGGATTATGTAGCAAAATCGAAATAAATGGCATATAGTTTTAAAACCATGTCTTCCACGACTGCACAAAAAGAATCTGAAACTTAATCTACATAGATTCATAAGATAGCCCTTTTCTTTCATTTCCTGAGCTAAAAAGGCGATCTATCCATCGTTTTCTTGTATTATCAAGTCTTCCTCCTAACTCTTGGTTTGGCCAATGAGTGATGGAAATTAGGGTCAGGTGTGAGCAGTATGGCTGCTGTCAAGTCCATATCAGTGAGGGGAAGTCTTTTTTTGTAGGGAAAAAACACTACAAATGATATTCTGTAAATATAATTGTAAGGTTTAGAGGGTAAGATAAAATGTTCTCGAATGAATAATGATACACATACTGTGTGAAAAGTTTCATCGAAGTGTAATTTCCCAAGATTGTGTGGACGTAAGTGGTTAACTTACTGCTGCTGCTACATAGTTTTTGTTATATGGTTTGTGTGAGCCTTTTATAGTACCTTTGCTGCACGGCGGGTACCCTGTTTTCCTTATTACGATTCCTTGCTGCGTAAAAATGCCCAGGCGTTAGCAGCAGTAGAAGCAAAATTTAATTTCACAGCAAAAAGAGGAGATGCAGCCCGTGCACAAAAAAATGGCACTGCCGGAGAGGCACAGATTGTTTCACGCTATAAGCACACAGCTAGATCTATTATTGGAGCACGGATGTTGATATGAGAGAGGCACATAATTTGAAACAGATACAATCAACGGATATATAGAATCTCCTGTAAATAGCAGGTTTTGAATTTAAGGATGCTCTCATGGTTTGAATCTAGAGCGGTGTCCTAGATAGTTCTGGCATGCACAATACGTTTTA
The DNA here is from genome assembly GCF_018294505.1 of Triticum aestivum. Taxonomy (NCBI): domain Eukaryota; kingdom Viridiplantae; phylum Streptophyta; class Magnoliopsida; order Poales; family Poaceae; genus Triticum; species Triticum aestivum. Next base: position 28,080,186 of record NC_057799.1, read on the forward strand.
GGCAAATATCTTGCGAGCAGATTTCTGTGGCGGATAGTGGTAGCATCCTATTGCACGCCTGTCTACCTTATTTCAATTTTGCTAGAAAAGTCTAAACAGACTTTATGGAAACGCGGTTTTGTGTGGCGGTTAGGGTTCATGACCGTCAAAAAGGGGGAAAATCACTTTGATCAAACTGTGGTCATGGAATGTAATGGATTAATATTTTTTTACCTTCGATTGCTTGTGAGGGATTCGTCGCATCCATCGGCTGCTTTTTCTCCTTGCTCTCTGTTGGTACCTCCGCCGCGAGCAGGGGTCCTCGCCGTCAGTCGCCGCCGCCGCCCGGAGAGGTTTTTGATGCTTACGCGGGCACCCACCGACTGTCTGTATCTCGAAGTGGATGGCGGCTGGTGGGTGAGGCGAACGCGATTTGGATTTTTGGTTGGTCTGCTGGATTGGACAATGCGGGCAGAAGGAGAGAGGAGGGTGTTCGAGAGAGGGGAACTGGTGAAGTGTTCGAGATTTTCGGTGCGAAAGCAAAAGGAAGAAAGGAGTGGAGGGAGAGAGGGAAATGGTCCAACCATCGCGAATCTTCGACCGTCCGGTTTCACATCAAGATTGGTGTAACTTTCTGTGGGCTTCGATGGGCTTGTTTTTTCCTTGCTTGCTCAACTACGGGAGCGATTTTTTATTTTAGTGTGGTGACATCGACGTGGGCACGGTTTGGTGTTACCCAGAGTCACGTTCGTGCCTGCGCGTGTTACAGACGTTTTCTATGACTTTCCACGATGAGGCGCATGGAAGTGAGGCCACCAGCGCTCACCCTCCTATGGAAATGGCGAAGCGTCTCGAATCTTTGACCGTCCGTTTGGACATCAAGATTGGTGAAACTTTCTGTGTACTTCCATGAGCTTGTTTTTTGCTTGCCATCTTAACTGTTACTCGGTGGGATGTTGCATTTTTTTTGCTTGCCATTTTTTTTGATTTTAGTGTTTTTTGCTGGACATCAAGGGGCATGGCTTGGCGTTACTCAGAGTTACGTTCATGGTTCTTGTGTTCCAAACGATTCCGCTCGCCAGTTCATTTGGAGAGGCATGGACATGAACTCATGGGAAGCATGTTAACGCATTGATCAGAGTCAAGTTACCATGGTTGTATGCTTTTGGTATTTCCATATGATTCCGCTCGCTCGTTCTCTTGCACAGGAATGGACGTGAAAACTGCAGGGGCATGTATTGTTATTAGCCAGAGTCACGTTTGTACATGCGTGTGTTACATGCATTTTCTCTGGCGAGTCACTGTGAGGTAGGTGGAAGTGAAGCCGAGTTGGCACTGTGTTGCCAATGCAACAGGCACACTCCTGACGCTGTGTATGTAAATGTTTTCCTTGTCAACTCGTTCCTTTTTTGTGGAGAGTTGCGGTGGTGCGTTCTAGGGAGGCACTGTTTGTTATTAGAGAGAGTCACATTTCATGGTTCTTTATGTTCCAAATGATTCCGCTCGCCAGTTCATTTGGAGAGGCATGGGCATGAACTCATGCGAAGCATGTTAACGCATTGGTCAGAGTCAAGTTACCACGGTTGTATGCTTTTGGTATTTCCAAATGATTCCGCTCGCTCGTTCTCTTGGAGAGGAATGGACGTGAAAACGGCGGGGGCAAGTATTGTTATTAGCCAGAGTCACGTTTGTCCAGGCGTGTGTTACATGCATTTTCTCTGGCGAGTCACTGTGACGTGCGTGGAAGTGAAGCCGAGTTGGCACTGTGTTGCCAATGCAACAGGCACACTCCTGACGCTGTGTATGGAAATGTTTTCCTTGTCAACTCGTTCCTTTTTTGTGGAGAGTCGCGGTGGTGCGTTCCAGGGAGGCACTGTTTGTTATTAGAGAGAGTCACGTTTCATTTTTCTTTGTGTTCCAAACGATTCCACTCGCCAGTTCATTTGGAGAGGCATGTACATGAACTCATGGCAAGCATGTTAACGCATTGGTCAGAGTCAAGTTACCACGGTTGTATGCTTTTGGTATTTCCAAATGATTCCGCTCACTCGTTCTCTTGGAGAGGAATGGACGTGTAAACGGCGGAGGCAAGTATTGTTATTAGCCAGAGTCACGTTTGTCCACGCGTGTGTTACATGCATTTCTCTGGCGAGTCACTGTGACGTGCGTGGAAGTGAAGCCGAGTTGGCACTGTGTTGCTAATGCAACAGGCACACTACTGGCGCTGTGTATGGAAATGTTTTCCTTCCTTTTTTGTGGAGAGTCGCGGTGGTGCGTTCCAGGGAGGCACTATTTGTTATTAGAGAGAGTCACGTTTCATGGTTCTTTGTGTTCCAAACGATACCGCTCGCCAGTTCATTTGGAGAGGCATGGACATGAACTCATGCGAAGCATGTTAACGCATTGGTCAGAGTCAAGTTACCATGGTTGTATGCTTTTGGTATTTCCAAATGATTCCGCTCACTCATTCTTTTGGAGAGGAATGGACGTGAAAACGGCGGAGGCAAGTATTGTTATTAGCCAGAGTCACGTTTGTCCACGCGTGTGTTACATGCATTTTCTCTGGCGAGTCACTGTGAGGTGCGTGGAAGTGAAGCCGAGTTGGCACTGTGTTGCCAATGCAACAGGCACACTCCTGACGCTGTGTATGGAAATGTTTTCCTTGTCAACTCGTTCCTTTTCAGTGGAGAGTCGCGGTGATGCGTTCCAGGGAGGCACTGTTCGTTATTAGAGAGAGTCACGTTTCATGGTTCTTTATGTTCCAAACGATTCCGCTCGCCAGTTCATTTGGAGAGGCATGGACATGAACTCATGCGAAGCATGTTAACGCATTGGTCAGACTCAAGTTACCACGGTTGTATGCTTTTGGTATTTCCAAATGATTCCGCTTGCTAGTTCTCTTGGAGAGGAATGGACGTGAAAACGGCGGGGGCAAGTATTGTTATTAGCCAGAGTCACGTTTGTCCACGCGTGTTTTACATACATTTTTCTGGCGAGTCACTGTGAGGCGCGTGGAAGTGAAGACGAGTTGGCACTGAGTTCCTAATGCAACAGGCACACTCCTGACACTGTGTATGGAAATGTTTTCCTTGTCAACTCGTTCCTTCTTTGTGGAGAGTCACGGTGGTGCGTTCCAGGGAGGTACTGTTTGTTATTAGAGAGAGTCACGTTTCATTGTTCTTTGTGTTCCTAACGATTCCGTTCGCCAGTTCATTTGGAGAGGCATGTACATGAACTCATGGGAATCATGTTAACGCATTGGTCAGAGTCAAGTTACCACGGTTGTATGCTTTTGGTATTTCCAAATGATTCCGCTCACTCGTTCTCTTGGAGAGGAATGGACGTGAAAACGGCGGAGGCAAGTATTGTTATTAGCCAGAGTCATCTTTGTCCACGCGTGTGTTACATGCATTTTCTCTGGCGAGTCACTGTGAGGTGCGTGGAAGTGAAGCCGAGTTGGCACTGTGTTGCTAATGCAACAGGCACACTACTGGCGCTGTGTATGGAAATGTTTCCCTTCCTTTTTTGTGGAGAGTTGCGGTGGTGCGTTCCAGGGAGGCACTGTTTGTTTTTAGAGAGAGTCACATTTCATGGTTCTTTATGTTCCAAAAGATTCCGCTAGCCAGTTCATTTGGAGAGGCATGGACATGAACTCATGCGAAGCATGTTAACGCATTGGTCAGAGTCAAGTTATCACGGTTGTTTGCTTTTGGTATTTCCAAATGATTCCGCTCGCTCGTTCTCTTGGAGAGGAATGGACGTGAAAACGGCGGGGGCAAGTATTGTTATTAGCCAGAGTCACGTTTGTCCACGCGTGTGTTACATGCATTATCTCTGGCGAGTCACTGTGACGTGCGTGGTAGTGAAGCCGAGTTGGCACTGTGTTGCCAAAGCAACAGGCACACTGCTGACGCTGTGTATGGAAATGTTTTCCTTGTCAACTCGTTCCTCTTTTGTGGAGAGTCGCGGTGGTGCGTTCCAGGGAGGCAATTTTTGTTATTAGAGAGAGTCACATTTCATTGTTCTTTGTGTTGCAAACGATTCCGCTCGCCAATTCATTTGGAGAGGCATGTACATGAACTCATGCGAAGCTGTTAACGCATTGGTCAGAGTCAAGTTACCACGGTTGTATGCTTTTGGTATTTCCAAATGATTCAGCTCATTCGTTCTCTTGGAGAGGAATGGACGTGAAAACGGTGGAGGCAAGTATTGTTATTAGCCAAAGTCACGTTTTTCCACGCGTGTGTTACATGCATTTTCTCTGGCGAGTCATTGTGAGGTGCGTGGAAGTGAAGCCGAGTTGGCACTGTGTTGCTAATGAACCAGGCACACTACTAGCGCTGTGTATGGAAATGTTTTGCTTCCTTTTTTGTGGAGAGTCGCGGTGGTGCGTTCCAGGGAGGCACTGTTTGTTATTAGAGAGAGTCACGTTTCATGGTTCTTTGTGTTTGAAACGATTCCGCTCGCCAGTTCATTTGGAGAGGCATGTACATGAACTCATGCGAAGCATGTTAACGCATTGGTCAGAGTCAAGTTACCACGGTTGTATGCTTTTGGTATTTCCAAATGATTCCGCTTGCTAGTTCTCTTGGAGAGGAATGGACGTGAAAACGGCGGGGGCAAGTTATGTTATTAGCCAGAGTCACGTTTGTCCACGCGTGTTTTACATACATTTTTCTGACGAGTCACTGTGAGGCGCGTGGAAGTGAAGACGAGTTGGCACTGAGTTCCTAATGCAACAGGCACACTCCTGACACTGTGTATGGAAATGTTTTCCTTGTCAACTCGTTCCTTCTTTGTGGAGAGTCACGGTGGTGCGTTCCAGGGAGGTACTGTTTGTTATTAGAGAGAGTCACGTTTCATTGTTCTTTGTGTTCCTAACGATTCCGTTCGCCAGTTCATTTGGAGAGGCATGTACATGAACTCATGGGAAGCATGTTAACGCATTGCTCAGAGTCAAGTTACCACGGTTGTATGCTTTTGGTATTTCCAAATGATTCCGCTCACTCGTTCTCTTGGAGAGGAATGGACGTGAAAACGGCGGAGGCAAGTATTGTTATTAGCCAGAGTCATCTTTGTCCACGCGTGTGTTACATGCATTTTCTCTGGCGAGTCACTGTGAGGTGCGTGGAAGTGAAGCCGAGTTGGCACTGTGTTGCTAATGCAACAGGCACACTACTGGCGCTGTGTATGGAAATGTTTCCCTTCCTTTTTTGTGGAGAGTTGCGGTGGTGCGTTCCAGGGAGGCACTGTTTGTTTTTAGAGAGAGTCACGTTTCATGGTTCTTTATGTTCCAAAAGATTCCGCTAGCCAGTTCATTTGGAGAGGCATGGACATGAACTCATGCGAAGCATGTTAACGCATTGGTCAGAGTCAAGATATCACGGTTGTATGCTTTTGGTATTTCCAAATGATTCCGCTCGCTCGTTCTCTTGGAGAGGAATGGACGTGAAAACGGCGGGGGCAAGTATTGTTATTAGCCAGAGTCACGTTTGTCCACGCGTGTGTTACATGCATTTTCTCTGGCGAGTCACTGTGACGTGCGTGGTAGTGAAGCCGAGTTGGCACTGTGTTGCCAAAGCAACAGGCACACTGCTGACGCTGTGTATGGAAATGTTTTCCTTGTCAACTCGTTCCTCTTTTGTGGAGAGTCGCGGTGGTGCGTTCCAGGGAGGCAATTTTTGTTATTAGAGAGAGTCACATTTCATTGTTCTTTGTGTTGCAAACGATTCCGCTCGCCAATTCATTTGGAGAGGCATGTACATGAACTCATGCGAAGCTGTTAACGCATTGGTCAGAGTCAAGTTACCACGGTTGTATGCTTTTGGTATTTCCAAATGATTCAGCTCATTCGTTCTCTTGGAGAGGAATGGACGTGAAAACGGCGGAGGCAAGTATTGTTATTAGCCAAAGTCACGTTTGTCCACGCGTGTGTTACATGCATTTTCTCTGGCGAGTCATTGTGAGGTGCGTGGAAGTGAAGCCGAGTTGGCACTGTGTTGCTAATGAACCAGGCACACTACTAGCGCTGTGTATGGAAATGTTTTGCTTCCTTTTTTGTGGAGAGTCGCGGTGGTGCGTTCCAGGGAGGCACTGTTTGTTATTAGAGAGAGTCACGTTTCATGGTTCTTTGTGTTTCAAACGATTCCGCTCGCCAGTTCATTTGGAGAGGCATGTACATGAACTCATGCGAAGCATGTTAACGCATTGGTCAGAGTCAAGTTACCATGGTTGTATCCTTTTGGTATTTCCAAATGATTCCGCTCACTCGTTCTCTTGGAGAGGAATGGACGTGAAAACGGCGGAGGCAAGTATTGTTATTAGCCAGAGTCACGTTTGTCCACGCGTGTGTTACATGCATTTTCTCTGGCGAGTCACTGTGAGGTGCGTGGAAGTGAAGCCGAGTTGGCACTGTGTTGCCAATGCAACAGGCACACTCCTGATGCTATGTATGGAAATGTTTTCCTTGTCAACTCGTTCCTTTTCTGTGGAGAGTCGCGGTGGTGCGTTCCAGTGAGGCACTGTTTGTTATTAGAGAGAGTCACGTTTCATGGTTCTTTATGTTCCAAACGATTCCGCTCGGCAGTTCATATGGAGAGGCATGGACATGAACTCATGCGAAGCATGTTAACGCATTGGTCAGAGTCAAGTTACCACGGTTGTATGCTTTTGGTATTTCCAAATGATTCCGCTCGCTCGTTCTCTTGGAGAGGAATGGACGTGAAAACGGCGGTGGCAAGTATTGTTATTAGCCAGAGTCACGTTTGTCCACGCGTGTGTTACATGCATTTTCTCTGGCGAGTCACTGTGAGGTGCGTGGAAGTGAAGCCGAGTTGGCACTGTGCTGCTAATGCAACAGGCACACTACTGGCGTTGTGTATGGAAATGTTTTGCTTCCTTTTTTGTGGAGAGTCGCGGTGGTGCGTTCCAGGGAGGCACTGTTTGTTATTAGAGAGAGTCACGTTTCGTGGTTCTTTGTGTTTCAAACGATTCCGCTCGCCAGTTCATTTGGAGAGGCATGTACATGAACTCATGCGAAGCATGTTAACGCATTGGTCAGAGTCAAGTTACCACGGTTGTATGCTTTTGGTATTTCCAAATGATTCCGCTGACTCGTTCTCTTGGAGACGAATGGACGTGAAAACGGCGGAGGCAAGTACTGTTATTAGCCAGAGTCACGTTTGTCCACGCGTGTGTTACATGCATTTTCTCTGGCGAGTCACTGTGAGGTGCGTGGAAGTGAAGCCGAGTTGGCACTGTGTTGCCAATGCAACAGGCACACTCCTGATGCTATGTATGGAAATGTTTTCCTTGTCAACTTGTTCCTTTTCTGTGGAGAGTCGCGGTGGTGCGTTCCAGGGAGGCACTGTTTGTTATTAGAGAGAGTCACGTTTCATGGTTCTTTATGTTCCAAACGATTCCGCTCGCCAGTTCATATGGAGAGTCATGGACATGAACTCATGCGAAGCATGTTAACGCATTGGGCAGAGTCAAGTTACCACGGTTGTATGCTTTTGGTATTTCCAAATGATTCCGCTCGCTAGTTCTCTTGGAGAGGAATGGACGTGAAAACGGCGGTGGCAAGTATTGTTATTAGCCAGAGTCAGGTTTGTCCACGCGTGTGTTACATGCATTTTCTCTGGCGAGTAACTGTGAGGTGCGTGGAAGTGAAGCCGAGTTGGCACTGTGTTCCCAATGCAATAGGCACGCTCCTGACGCTGTGTATGGAAATATTTTCCTTGTCAACTCGTTCCTTCTTTGTGGAGAGTCGCGGTGGTGCGTTCCAGGGAGGCACTGTTTGTTATTAGAGAGAGTCACGTTTCATTGTTCTTTGTGTTCCAAACGATTCCGGTCGCTAGTTCATTTGATAGGCATGTACATGAACTCATGGGAAGCATGTTAACGCATTGGTCAGAGTCAAGTTACCACAGTTGTATGCTTTTGGTATTTCCAAATGATTCTGCTCACTCGTTCTCTTGGAGAGGAATGGACGTGAAAACGGCGGAGGCAAGTATTGTTATTAGCCAGAGTCATGTTTGTCCACGCGTGTGTTACATGCATTTTCTCTGGCGAGTCACTATGAGGTGCATGGAAGTGAAGCCGAGTTGGCACTATGTTGCTAATGCAACAGGCACACTACTGGCGCTGTGTATGGTAATGTTTTCCTTCCTTTTTTGTGGAGAGTCCCGGTGGTGCGTTCCAGGGAGGCACTGTTTGTTATTAGAGAGAGTCACGTTTCATGGTTCCTTGTGTTCCAAACGATTCCGCTCGCCAGTTCATTTGGAGAGGCATGGACATGAACTCATGCGAAGCATGTTAACGCATTGGTCAGAGTCAAGTTACCACGGTTGTATGCTTTTGGTATTTCCAAATGATTCCGCTCACTCGTTCTTTTGGAGAGGAATGGACGTGAAAACGGCAGAGGCAAGTATTGTTATTAGCTAGAGTCACGTTTGTCCACGCGTGTGTTACATGCATTTTCTTTGGCGAGTCACTGTGAGGTGCGTGGAAGTGAATCCGAGTTGGCACTGTCACTACTACGAGAAGGGCTATAGATGGAATGGCCACTAATGGCGCACCAGACATGTGGTGCGCCATTGCTATATAGCAGTGGCGCACCATGTGCTGGTGCGCCATTAGTGTGAAAGACACTAATGGCGCACCAGACAAACGGTGCGCCATTAGTAACAAATTTTATTTTATTTTTCCAAACATACTAATGGCGCACCAGGGCACAGTGCGCCATTACTAGTTCTAACTAGTAATGGCGCACTAGCCACATAGTGCGCCACTACTTTTTTTTTTGCAAAACTACTAATGGCACACCAGGGAACAGTGCACCATTACTAGCGATCCCCCTCCATCTCGATCGCTATCCCACCTCGCCAGATCCGGCCCCCCTCGCCGCCGAGCACCCCCCGCACCCTCTACCCCGCTCCACCGGGCGCCGCCGCCGACCCCCCGCACCCTCCCCCGCTCCACCGCCGC
>NC_057799.1:28089839-28137136 GCF_018294505.1 Triticum aestivum
GGCCCGCTCCAGCGCCGCCGACGACCGCCTGCACCCTCTCCGGCCTGCTCCACCGTCACAAATGAATGTTATAGCTAATTCCTCCCTCTCCCTCGCCAGTTCCCCTTCGTCCCTCTCCCTCGCGCCAGTTCCTCTCCGTCCGCTCCCAATCCGCGCCCCCGCTGCCTCCCTCTCCTCATCCTCCCCTCCGACCCCACCCCACTCTTGCCGGAGCAGCGCCGCAGGGCCGACACCAACCTCGCCCTCGCCCGCGCGCGCCACAACCTCCGCCTCGCATTCAACGGCTACACATTCTACACCGAGGACAAGGACATGAAGAGCGATGGTTATCAGAACTCCGGGGTAACGATGGAATCCTACACCGGTAACGACAAGGACAGAGCACCCCCCGACGACCCACCGCACCCTCCCCCGCTCCACCGCCGCCGAGCACCCCCCGCACCCTCTCCCCCACACCCTGTTTTTATAAAAATTATTACTGTTTTTATAAAAAAATATTACTGTTATGATTTAAACAAGTTTGAACATATTTAAACACAAATAAATATCAAACAGCATTTTAAATGCATAAAAACAAAAATTGGGGAGCCTAGGAATCGAACCCAGGACCTCCTAGTGTGTGTGCTGCGTGCTGACCAGTCGGGCTAGTGGGCATGTTCTGATGGAGATAGGGTTAGGTGGAAATATAACCTGAGGAGTCGGGCTAGTAATTTCTAATGGATCACCAGGGTGAGGTGCGCCATTGCTATCGTCGTACTTAGGCGCACTTGGGGGAGATGCGCCATTAGATAGACATCCCGCACTCCACCTATTCCCTCGCACTGTGTCCTCCCTCCCTCCCTCGCCAGATCCCCCACTCGACCCCAACCGTACGCCGCCGCCCCTTGCTCCACCCCCTCCGTCCGCTGCGCCTGCATGCCGTCGGCGACGCCGCCGCCGCTGTGGTCTTGCGCTGCCCCGACGCCGCCGCCCCGACCCCCGCGGGACTCCACCCCCGCCGCCCCCGCGCCCCCCGAACGAGATCGGCCGAGCGCTCCTCTCCTCTCCTCCTCCCTCCGACGAGCGAGGGCTTCCTCCGGCCCCTGCAGCAGCCGGCGAGCGAGGGCCTCCTCCTCCTCCGATGTGCCCACACCCCGCCTGCCCCTGCCGTCCTCCGCCACCCGGCGACCAGCCACGCCCGCCCAGGTACCCCTCCTCCTTCCTCCTTCCTCCCTCTCCACCCTTCCTCCCCATTCCCTCCCTCAGTAGCTAGGGAAAAAACATACATGAACACCTAAAAAAATCTGTATGCAACACCTAAAAAAAATCTGATTTTGAATTAAACATAAATAAACTTGCTAAGGATTGATGAATGTACATATTTGTATGCAGCACATAGGGATTAAACAAGTACGTTTAGGTGACCGACAGCCAATTAGCATCACCAGGCACAACACCTGCTGTGTTCCAGTTATTTAGGGAAGGAACCTGTTGTATTCAATAGATGCAAGCAAACACCAACAGACCAATCATCAGTAAGAAGTGAGTGACTTGTAGGTTTATTAACTAAAATACTGCATAAGGCTAGGTATGCAGGGCTATTTGATATTAATAACACCAATAGTAGCGCGTTAATGCCGATGGTGCTCAGTTATCAGATGTATAGATGTACCAACTAGACTGTATATATCTATATTCAGCACATACATCAACATAGCCCATTGGAAGAAGGGAAGCAGAACCTTTAGCATTACTAAATTGTAATTTCTGAACAAATTAAATGATAACCTTATTTAAATTCTGGAATTTAAAGAAAGAGGCAATGAAATTCTCCTAGTTGAGAAGATAGTCATCTTGTAGGGCACTGAATTGACCCATGCTCAAGCTCAAAATAGCTTAGCAGTTTAAAAAACAAGGTACTAGAAATTCAGTAGATTGCAAGGAATAGAAACTTCCAGGCAAGTGGTCAGGTCACCACTTGATCTTGGCACCAACCAGATCAGGCAATTAGCTACTATATTAAAAAACTACTAAGAATTTGTGAATGAGATCTCCAGAGTTAGCAAATAACAATTCTGTTGTATGCTTTTGGTATTTCCAAATGATTCCGCTGCCTCGTTCTCTTGGAGAGGAATGGACGTGAAAACGGCGGAGGCAAGTATTGTTATTTGCTAGAGTCACGTTTTTCCACGCGTGTGTTTCATGCATTTTCTCTGGCGAGTCACTATGAGGTGCGTGGAAGTGAAGCTGAGTTGGCACTGCGTTGCTAATGCAACAGGCACACTACTGGCGCTGTGTATGGAAATGTTTTCCTTCCTTTTTTGTGGAGAGTCGCGGTGGTGCGTTCCAGGGAGGCACTGTTTGTTATTAGAGAGAGTCCCGTGTCATGGTTCTTTGTGTTCCAAACGATTCCGCTCGCCAGTTCATTTGGAGAGGCATGGACATGAACTCATGCGAAGCATGTTAACGCATTGGTCAGAGTAAAGTTACCACGGTTGTATGCTTTTGGTATTTCCAAATGATTCCGCTCACTCGTTCTTTTTGAGAGGAATGGACGTGAAAACGGCGGAGGCAAGTATTGTTATTAGCCAGGGTCACGTTTGTCCACGCGTGTGTTACATGCATTTTCTCTGGCGAGTCACTATGAGGTGCTTGGAAGTGAAGCCGAGTTGGCACTGTGTTGCTAATGCAACAGGTAGACTACAGACGCTTTGTATGGAAATGTTTTCCTTGTCAACTCGTTCCTTTTTTGTGGAGAGTCGCGATGGTGCGTTCCAGGGAGGCACTGTTTGTTATTAAAGAGCGTCACGTTCGTGCCTGCGTGTGTTACGGACATTCTCACTAAGGTGTCACCTCGAGAAGCATGCAAGTTAATTCGCGGATATAGTAAGATTTTGATATAAATATCATTTAAAAAAATGGCAATGGATAATATTATGAATTCGATAGTAATTTCTCTGGAATACAGACAGACGTACACAGTAAGTTAACTTTGTTTGAGATGTTTTTGTTTGAATATGTACAGACCATTTGAAAGAAGTTGAGTGGTTGTAGTGTGGACGAACGCACGGGGAGACGAAATGATAGTACTTGTGTTCCCAGGCGTGCAGAGTTCGAGGTATTTAAGAGAGATTGTGAGAATTCGAGGCGTCGGTTACTCTGTTTGACCGTCTGACCGGTGTGCATGTGTTATAAGGTACCTACTCATGGAACACTCCACGTCCACAATTCTCCAGAGACAGGCACCTCTTTCTAGCTGGTAGCTCCTTGCTTGCGCCATGGCAGGTAAGAGGGCTTCTGGGTGTTCAAGCAACCACTCAGCAAGGACCAAAGCCGCGGAAAGAAGGGAGAGGTGCCGCCGCTACGCTGTAGCGGCGGCAGGGATATCCTGCCCCGTTGCCCAGGTGTCCAACGATCTCTCGCGTGGAGGCGAATCCTCCCACAAGCGCATTCGCCATGGAGACGATCTCGGAAATATGGAAGTACCGAATTCCTTAGCCAGTGACGACGTGCTCGAGGAGCTAATTAAGTAGCAGCAGTTCATCGCTCGCTTGGAGAAGTTGGTGCAGCAGAGCAATGCCTTTGTGGAGAAGTCCACTGGTCTCATATTTCGATCTCTGTGTGAGAATGAGAAGCTTCTCAAAGAACTCCACCAGGAGGATCAGGAGGCCACCCACTGGAAGAATCTTTATGAGCAGAGCCATGCGTTGGTGCAGAAGATGTCGGGTGAAGTGGAGCAGCTTATGGATGAGAAGGCTGAGGTCCTCGTCAAGTACAAGAGCCTGGTTGAGGATTCGTATGCTGCTGTGGAGGAAGGTCATGAGGCGACGAAGAAGCAGATTGAGGATGCGCTCGCCCACCAGCCGATCAAGAACGTTGCTGGAGTGTAGGCAGAGAGCTTGAAGCGTGTGTTTTTTCGTTGCGTTGGGGCATGTGGCCTTTTGTACTTACTTGAATCTGTAAAGCATTTATGCGTTGCATTGTCGTCGTGTTGTTTCGTTCGTTGGTACATGTAGATGAGTAGGCTCTGGGCATGGATGTAGCTTGTTAGCGTCGGTCGTGAAGTGAATACCGCCGCGGTTCTGTGCCAGGCAGTGACATGAGTTATGTACTAACAATGGCGTGGACGTTCGTCGTACTGTTAAGGGTCACAGGCACGGGCGTGAAGCGCTAAGAGGCATGTTGCCATATAATATGGAGTCACGCTCCCCTGTGTTTTTGTTCCGAGTGCTTCCGTCAGACTCTATCAGAAGGAGAGGGACGGCCGGTGAGGCATAGCTTTTCATTACGCACAGTCACGTTCGTTTCTTTAACCCAACGGAATGGGTTGAGACGCCAACACTTACTATTGACTCTGTTGTTAAAAGCTTGTTTCCTTGTTTTCGAAAGCACAATCACGCTTCTTTCTTAATGTTTCGTATCTTACTCGATAAAGGCGTGGACTCGATTAGATGGAGAGGCACGGGCATGGTGTGGTGTTATATAGAGTCACGCTTTTCTGTGTTTGCGTTCCGAATATTTCCGTTGACTCGATCAGATGGAAACCTAGCGGAAAGGCATCATTTGGTCTTACTCACAGTCACGTTCGTTTCTTTAATTGCGGAAACCCAGCGGAAAGGGCTTAGGTGTGAACACTCACTGTTTACTCGGTGAGGCACAGAATGGCTTGTTTGAGAGAAGCTGCTGTGGTGTATTCTTTGCACGGTGGTGGGTCCTAGGAAGTGACGGCGTGGTATTGTGAAGAGTCACGTTATGTTGTTTTCGTGTTCCAAATGATTCCGTTCAACCGTTCGCAATGGCAGGCATATCCGTGCAGCGTGAAGAGGCATGGTTATGATTTACCAAGAGTCACATCCGTGCGTTTATCGCGGAAACCCAACGGTTCGACGGGCGTCTCTTCGTACCTCGGGAGTGAACGCCACGTGGCGCCGCTCCAGAAACCTAATGGTCTGACGGGCGTCTCCTCCGGTGACGCCGCTCTGGCTCATCGCCCAATGCCAGGCTCCGACTATTTAAGCAGGACGGGGTCTCGAAACCCTAGCCACATTTTACTCCTCCCTTCGTCCGCCGCCAGGCCTTCCACTCCTGTTGCTCATCACTATTCACTGACCATCTCCGCCATGGCTGGGCAGAAGAAGACTACTCCGGACCGCCGTGTACTGTCGCGGGAGGAGATCCCGGCTCGCGAGGGTTCCTCGACACAAGCAAACCTAAATTTATAACAAGCAAAACACAATCTTGAGGGAAAGCAAATCTAATGAGAAATCTAGAATGTTCTAGATACTTTTGTTGGCCGGGACCATCTGCTTCAGTAGTCGTAGTCGCCATAGGACCTAGCGCGCTTCCTGGATGATGCTGATGTCGAGTTTTGTGTACTGATGAAGGCGTGTACGTTCGTGGCTTTTCTGTGTTGCAGTGTATCGGGTCACAGACACAGGCTTGCATCCCATAGATTCATGGTGTGGTTTTATATAGAGTCACATTCGCCTGTATTTGTGTTCGAAATGTTTCCGTCGACTCGTTGAGAAAAATAGGCGCGTACGCAGGTGAATCCCATGGGGGAATGGTTTCGTCTTTTGCATAGTCACGTTCGTACGGTTATCATGGAAAGAAAGCAGAATGGGATTATGTTAACGCTAGTTGTTTACTTTGTGAGATTCGAGAGTCGAGTTGTTTAAAAGCATAAGTTCCTTGTTTTTAAAAGCCACGGTTCTGTACTGAGTTACGTCGCGCTTCTTTTATTAGAAGCACACACGTGAAGTGAATATAGCCGCGGACGATGACTTGTGCACTCACGATGGCGTGGACGTTCATGGCAGTGTTAAGGGTCATAGGCACGGGCGTGAAGCGCTAAAAGGCATGTTGCCGTGCAATATAGAGTCACTTTCCCGTGTGTTTGAGTTCCGAATGATTCCGTCGACTCGATCAGAGGGATATCCACGGGCGTTCAGCGCACAAAGGCACCGTCAGGTTCTTTCTTTAATTCGGGAGACCCACCGGAATTGGTTCAGATGTGAACACCCACTGTTTACTCTATGAGGCACGGAATGGCCTATTTGAGAGACGCTGGTGTGGTTTATTATTCGCACGGTCATGGGTCCCAGGAAGGCATGGAATTTTATTGTGTAGAGTGACGTTAGTTTGTCTTGGTGTTCCAGATGGCGTGGTTTTATGTAGAGTCACGTTCGCCTGTATTTGTGTTTGAAATGATTCCGTTGACTAGTTCAGTAGAAGAGGCACGAACATGAATGCCATTAGGGCATGGTTGGGTCCATCGGAGAGTCACGTTTCGTAAGCTTATTGTTGAAACAAAGCGGAATGGGTTTAGGTGTTAACGCTAAATGTTTACTTTGCGAGTGGCCGGTTTGAGAGTCGAGGTGTTTAAAAGCGTAATTTCCTTGTTTTTAAAAGCCACGGCTCTGTGCTGAGTTGCGTGGCGCTTCTTTTATTAGAAGCACGACGTGAGGTGTTTGAAGGCACGTCGTGGTATTGTGTAGAGTGACGTTAGTTTGTCTTGGTGTTCCAGATGGCATGGTTTTATGTAGAGTCACGTTCGCCTGTATTTGTGTTCGAAATGATTCTGTTGAGTCACTCAGAAGAAGAGGCACCGACATGAATGCCATCAGGGCATGGTTGGGTGTGTCGGAGAGTCACGTTTCGTAAGTTTGTTATTGAAACAAAGCGGAATGGGTTTAGGTGTTAACGCTAAATGTTTACTTTGTGAGTGGCCGGTTCCAGAGTCGAGGTGTTTAAAAGCGTATTGTTTTTAAAAGCCACGGCTCTGTGTGGCGCTTCTTTTATTAGAAGCACGGGCGTGAAGTGACTATAGCTACATTTCTATACCAGGTAGCGACACGACTTGTGCACTGACGATGGTGTGGACGTTCGTGGCAGTGTTAAGGGTCACAGGCACGGGCGTGAAGCGCTAAAAGGCATGTTGCCGTACAATATGGAGTCAATTTCCTGTGTGTTTGTGTTCCGAATGATTCCATCCACTCTACCAGACACCGTCAGGTTCTTTCTTTAATTGGGGAGACTCAACGGAATTGGTTCAGATGTGAACACCCACTGTTTACTCTGTGAGGCACGGAATGGCCTATTTGAGAGAAGCTGGTGTGGTATGTTCTTTGCACGGTCATGGGTCCCAGGAAGGCACGACGTGGTATTGTGTAGAATGACGTTAGTTTGTCTTGGTGTTCCAGATGGCGTGGTTTTATATAGAGTCACGTTCGCCTGTATTTGTGTTCGAAATGATTCCGTTGACTCGCTCAGAAGAAGAGGCACCGACATGAATGCCATCAGGGCATGGTTAGGTGTGTCGGAGAATCACGTTTCGTAAGTTTATTGTTGAAACAAAGCAAAATGGGTTTAGGTGTTAACGCTAAATGTTTACTTTGCGAGTGCCCGGTTCCAGAGTCGACGTGTTTAAAAGCGTAATGTTTTTAAAAGCCACGGCTCTGTGTGGCGCTTCTTTTATTAGAAGCACCGGCGTTAAGTGACTACAACTACGGTTCTGTACCAGGTAGCGACATGACTTGTGCACTGATGATGGCATGGACGTTCGTGGTAGTGTTAAGGGTCACAGGCACGGGCGTGAAGCGTTAAAAGGCATGCTGCCCTATAATATAGACACGCTCCCGTGTGTTTGTGTTCCGAATGATTCCGTCGACTCGATCACACGGAGAGGCACCGCCGTTCAGCGCACAAAGGTTCTTTCATTGGGGAGACCCAGCGGAATTGGTTCAGATGTGAATACCCACTGTTTACTCTTTGAAGCACGGAATGGCCTATTCGAGAGACGCTGGTGTGGTATATTCTTTGCACGGCTATGGGTCCCCGGAAGGCACGGCGTCGCATTGTGTAGAGTGACGTTAGTTTGTCTTGGTGTTCCAAATGATTCTGTTGAATCGTTCGCACTGAAAGGCACAACTATGAAGTCAGTAGAGGCACGGTTATGCGTTACACGGAGTCACATTCGTGTGTTGATTGCAGAAACCCCACCGTTCGAAAGGCGTCCCCTCGTATTCGGTGTGAACGCCGCTCCGGAGACCCAAGGGTCCGACGTGCGTTTCCTCCGTTGACGCCATTCTGGAGCAGGTGGAGGTATTTAATAGAGTGAAGGCCACGTGTCAGCGCTGCGGAATCCAAAAGGACCGACGGCCATCTCATCCGTCGGTGAAGTGAACGCTACGTGTCACCGGTCCGTCGCCCGAGGTCAAGAAGCAGTTATTTAAGCCGAGCGGCGTCCGGCACCACTAGACATCATCCTGCTTCTCCCTCTTTCGCCGGCAATCTTAGGAAATCACCCATCTTCCTCTTTTCGTTTGTGACGTTCCCCGCCATGGTTCGACACAAGATAACTACTTATGCGATGCTTACTCCCGAGCGTCGCTTTCAGTTGCAGGAGGACATCCGTTCGAGGCGCGCCGCTCGGGTCGCAGCGAGTATGTCTCCAGACTCGCCGGGGCCGGAGGAGATTGGGGAGGTGGAGGAAGTGGAGGGGGATGCGTCGGAGCTCATGCAGGGAGTTGATCCAGTGGGGGGAGATGTGATGGAGGAAGAGGAGGGGGCTGACAAGGATGAGGAGGATGACGTGGAAGGCGTGGATGAGGATGACGAGGATGACGAGGAAGGCATGGACGAGGATGAGGAGGACGACGAGGAAGGTGTGGACGAGGACGACGAGGAAGGCATGGACGAGGATGAGGAGGACGACGAGGAAGGTCTGGACGAGGAAGGCGTGGACGAGGACGACGAGCAGGGAGATGACGAGGACGACGAGGAGGCTGGTGACGAGGAAGACGAGGAAGACGAGGCGCAGTTCTATCTCGGTGAGTCGGCCTTGATGGCAGAGTAGACCGCTATCCTGGAGTCCATCCAAGATGAGGTGTATGTGGAGTCCAACCGGCGCTTCCTCCGGGAAGAGCAGGCGAAGACCGATGTGCTCTTCGACAAGCTGGATGCGGAGCAGGAGGCGGAGGCCAACGACGTCGATGTCAGAATGGAGATAGTGGACATCGCCGACGACAGGGAGTAGTGTAGTTTTGTTGGTAGATGTTTGCTTTTCCATGCTTTTTATGCTTTTCATGTTTTGTGTGTCTGTAAAGGTTGAACAATGTCAAGCAATCATCGTTGTTAGAACGGAGACAGTTTCGTTTCCATGTCAAGCAATCGTGTTTTGTTCTTAAGTAGTAGTACTACCCCATCCAAAATAAATGTGTGAACTTTGCAGTACAATTCACATTGTACTGGTTAGTACAGAGTTGAGCGAATTAATTTGTGATGGAAGGTGTATGTTTTATTACAAATTGCAGTTTTAAGTACCATATTTGGGTTGGAAGGCGTATGTTTTATTACACCGTATTGTTTTATTATAGATTGCAGTTTCAAGTACAAAATAAACGTCTCAACTAGGGCACATATTTGATTCTAGAGATTTCAGTGTGGTTAGTTTTGAATATGGTTTCAACATGGTTAGATTCTAGAGAGGCACTCTACAACATGCACAAAAAAGCCACAAATGTGCTTCTGAGAAGCACCGTCTTCCATGGTTTTACCGCAAGATGGGTATCGACATTTATCCAGGACATTCCGGGTTTTATAAGTGTAGAAAGAATTGTTTTTCACTTATATGTTGTGTGGCTGAGGAACGGCAATTACTTTTGTGAGAGGCATGAATGTGCCGACGGAACGGGCACGGTCACGTATGAAATAGGTGCAAGGTGGTCCCTAATGTCTCCTTAATGTATCATCTATACACTTTACTGTTACAAGCACGATCGTCGTTCTTGTTGAGGCACGGAGGTGAAGGATGGAGCTTTTGCCTCTGCGATAGTCACGTCCCATATTAAGAAGGAAGCAAATCTTCACAGACCCGATACGTCGGAAGCTGGCCGTAAGGCATGCTCCTGCCTCTGCATTTTCGATGACGTCACGTTTAGTGCCAGTGGGGTGGACGTAATGCTCGGTTTGCTGATGTTTTTGTTGTCAGCAACTTTCTTAACATGTTACGCCCGACAGAGGTACGGTGTTACCCGACGTAGAGGCATGCACGTAACTAACTGGAGGCACGGAGATGTGATTCCAAGGGAGGTACGGACGCGAAAAGGATCGTTATGCAAGGACGTGAAGGTGTGCCTCTGCTTTAATTCATTGTGGGGGGCATGGACTATGAGCTCCATGTGTTTTCGAAGGCATTAGGCCTCATTAATGAACATATCAGAGAGAAGGTGAATCTTTTGGTTGACGTGTAGAATGTTGCGTAAAATGACGTGAAGCCAAGTTACGCATGGTCCCCTTGGTATCAGAGGCACATAGGCACATAAGTCCCTATTGTGGTGCACTAGAAATAAACTTGTGCAAAATACATGTAAACTGCAAGCAAACTACAAGGTTAACTACAACACAAGCAAACGTAAATTTATAACAAGCAAAAGGCAGTCTTGAGGGAAAGCAAATCTAATGAGAAATATAGAATGTTCTAGATACTTTTGTTGGCCGGGACCATCTGCTTCAGTACTCGTAGTCGCCACAGGACCTAGCGTGCTTCCTGGTCTGCTCCTTCTCGATTTTTGCCCGGTGAAGCCCTTCCTGGATGATGCTGAGGCGGCTCCATACCTCGTACACAGCGTAAGCGTCCTTTGCCGCATACTGATGTGCCTCATGGACAGGGGCATGCACGCCCAGCGGCTGCGTTCTGCGTTGGTGAGCTCTACGTTGTGGACAACGATGCCTGAGACGTCCCCAAGGGAGTCCAGAGGCTTGGTAGCTGTAGGCACCCTCCATTCCTTCTGGATGTCGACGAAGTGGGCGATCTCCAGTCCGACGCGGCCGAGCATCTCTATGTCGCCGTCGAAGGAGAAGCCAACAAACGTGTACCTGGGGTCCGCGAGGAAGTTGTCGAACTTGGTGCTGTTCTTGTCAGCCGCGCTTAGTTGGAAGAGCAGCACCGGATGATCCTTGCCGACGGAGAGCTGGACGAGGGCGGGTTTCTAATCTTCGCCATGGTCGTTGGTGTACTTCACATCAACTCCGACGATCTTGTGGCGCTCGAACTGGAGGTGTCGCTCGAACTGCTCAATGGTGGTCGCCGCCTTGTGCAAGTCGTTGGTGTGGATCACGTGCAACTTTGTGTTGCCGTGGGCCTGCACCTCCATGAATTCCCTGGTGAATCCCATGGCCTGGAGCAGTTGGTCCTCCTGCAATCTGATTTTTCGTGGGGAACAATGAGTGGGAGCACAATGGCGATTTTTGTTCTTTGTGTGTGAGAAGGCCGCGGCGGGAGTGTAAATTTAAGGGCGGGGAAGTGGCAAAGGAGTGCACGATCTCACTGTCGACGCGGTTGTGCACATCGTGGGTTCTGGATCATGGTTTTTCTTTATAAAAATTAAAAATAAAATCAGCAGTTATATTTTTAACAACCGTCGTATCTCCAGCAAGTCGTGGAGATGATCGTTGTCTTTCGTTGTTTGCTGTCAAATGTTAACTTTTACAATCTCGTGAGGCATGCAGCTATATTTTTAACAACCATCGTATCTCGTGGGGCATGCAGGGGCAGTATGTAGAGGCACAAGTCTCTGACCAAGAGAAGCATGCTTCAAGTGGCAGCTTTAACTCTCAGACACATGGGCATGGTACATTTATTGGGAGTGGCAATTGTTTTCAGTGATACATTCGCTGGTAGGAGCAGTGCTGTGTTTCTTCAGAGGCACTGTTGTGTGTCCGTGTTGCAACTGACGCTACGAGATGGTCAGAAAGAACGAGAAGCAACGAGACGCGTGGTCATGCAGCTGCAAGAAGCACTCATACAACTAGAGGCGAAACGAGAGGCACAGATACGATGCTACGTGATGCACGGAGTTGAAGCTACGTGATTGGACGGACGTCTATTCGTGCTATGGTGCTACGTGAGGCACGGGCACGAACAAATAGCCGTGCACTCAACTACATGCGCAAAAAGCCACAGATGTGTTTCCGAGAAGCAGCGGCCTCCATGGTTTTACCGCAAGGTGGGATTCAAGATTTATCCAGGGCATTCCGAGTTTTACAAGTGTAGGAAGAATCGTTTTTCACTTATATATTCTGTGGTAGAGGCACGGCTATTACTTGTGTGACGAAGGAATGTACGTCGAATGTACGTGACGCGAGGATTGACAATAGGCACCCGTTACTGGTTTCCCGGAATGTTTTTGAATTAACTGCGAGAGGCATGAATGTGCCGACGGAATAGGCACGGTCATGTCTGAAATAGTTGCAAGGTCGTCCCTAAGGTGTCCTATACGCTTTACAGTTACAAGCACGGTTGTCGTTCTTGCTGAGGCACGGAGGTGAATGATGGAGCCTATGCCTTTGCGATAGTCACCTCCCATATTAAGAAGGAAGTAAATCTTCAAAGACCCGATACGTCGAAAGCTGGCCGTAAGGCACGCTCCTGCCTCTGCGTTTTCAGTGACGTCACGTTTAGTGCCAGCGGGGTCGACGTAATGCTCGTTTTTCTGATGTTTTTGTTTTCAGCAACTTTCTTAACATGCTACGCACGACAGAGGTATGGTTTTACCCGACGAACTAGAGGCATGGACGTGATTCTAAGGGAGGTAGGGACGCGAAGAATCGTGATGGAAGTACGTGAAGGTGTGCCTCTATTTTCAAGAAGCTTTCATTGACACGTTTTCATTGTGGGGCCATGGCCTATTAGTTTCATGTGTCTTCGAAGGCATTCGGCCTCATTAACGGGCGTGAAGTCAATTTATGCACGGTCTCCAAAGGAGTGGAGGCACCGAAGTGCCTTCGTGGGTGTTTTAAGTAGCTAGTTGGTCTTATTGACGGACAACCGTACCTCTGTAGTGTTCTTCTCTGAGGGTCACGGGCGTAAGCAATGTTTTCCAAGGAGAATAAACACCTAACTATCTATGTATTCAAAATGTCACCGAAGGAACATCGTGCACTGCTTTTAGGAGCATTCTGTAATTGTTGTCCCTGCATTTCGACGCTGCATCCACAAAGGTACTAGTGCATTGCATGCTCGTCATTTTTGTGGATTGCTATGTGTACCTGCTCTGTGCGTTATGCTAATCGTATAGTATCTGTACTGTGTTTATATTTTTCAGTTCATGCCAATATATTCTAATAATAGAAAACTGCAACATTGCACTGGAAATAAACTTCTTCAGAAGATATGTAAACTGGAAGCAAACTACAAGGTTATCTGTACTGTGTTTATATTTTTCAGTTCATGCAAATATATTCTAATAATAGAAAACTGCAACATTGCACTGGAAATAAACTTGTTCAGAAGATATGTAAACTGGAAGCAAACTACAAGGTTAACTGCGACACAAGCAAATCTAAATTTAGAACAAGCAAATGGCAGTCTTGAGAGAAAGCGAATCTAACGAGAAATCTAGAATGGCATGAGCAATCTTCTAGTTACTTTTCTTGGGCGGGACCACCTGCTTCAGTAGTCATAGTCGCCCCAGGACCTTGCGCGCTTCCTGGTTTGCTCCTTCTCAAGTTTTGCCCCGCGGAGGCCTTCCTGGATGATGGTGAGGCGGCTCCATATCTCGTACGCCGCGTAAGAATCTTTTGCCGCATACTCGATGTGCCTCATGGACAGGGGCATGCGCGCCCAGCGCTGGTGCTCTGCGTTGGTGAGCTTCTTCTTCATGTTGTTGTAGTAGTCGTGGACAATGATGCCTGAGACATCCCCAAGGGAGTCCAGAGGCTTGGTAGCTGTAGGCACCCTCCATTCCTTCTGGATGTCGACGAAGTGGGCGATCTCTAGTACGACTCGCCCGAGCATCTCTATGTCGCCGTCGATGGAGAAGCCAGCAAACGTGTATCTGGGGTCGGCGAGGAAGTTGTCGAACCTAGTGCAGTTCTTGTCGGCAGCGCTCAGTTGGAAGAGCAACACCGGATGATCCTTGCCGATGGAGAGCTGGACGAGGGCTGGTTTCTGATCTTCGCCAACGTCGTTGGTGTACTCCACATCAACTCCGACGATCTTGTGGCGCTCGAATTCGAGGTGTCGCTCGTACTGCTCGATGGTGGTCGCCGCCTTGTGCAAGTCGTTGGTGTGGATCACGTGCAACTTGGTGTTGCCGTGGGCCTCCACATCCATGAATTCCTTGATGAATCCCATGGCCTGGAGCAGTTGGTCCTCCTGCAACCTGGTTTTTCGTGGGGAACAATGAGTGGGAGCGCAATGGCGATTTCTGTTGTTTGTGTGTAAGAAGGCCGCGGCGGAAGTCTAAATTTAAGGGCGGGGAAGTGGCAAACGGGTGCACGATCTCACTATCGATGCGGTTGTGCACATCGTGGGTTCTGGATCGTGGTTTCATCTCCCTGGTGGTGCGGTTGTGCACATCCTTAGTTTTTGACCGTGGTTTTTCTTTATAAAAAAATCAGTAGTTATGTTTTTAGCAACCGTCGTATCTCCAGCAAGTCGGGGAGATGTTCGTTGTCTTGCATAGTTTGCTTTCAAATGTTAACTTTTACAATTTATCTCGTGAGGCATGCAGGGGCAGTATGTAGAGGCACAAGTCTCTGACCAAGAGAAGCATGCTTGAAGTGGCTGGTTTAACTCTCAGACACACGGGCGTGGTACATTCATTGGGAGTGGCAATTGTTTTTAGTGATACATTCGCTGGTAGGAGCAGTGCTGTGTTTTTTCAGAGGCACTGTTGCAGCTGTCACTACGAGATGGATAGAAAGAACGAGAAGCAACGAGAGGCGTGGATATGCAGCTGCAAGAAGCACTCATACAACTAGAGGCGCAAGTAGAGGCATATATACGATGCTACGTCAGTCACGGAAATGAAGTTACGTGGTTCACAGACGTCAATTCGTGCTATGGTGCTACGTGAGGCACGGGCACGAACAAATAGCCGTGCACTCAACTACACGCGCAAAAAGCCACAGATGTGTTCCTGAGAAGCACCGGCCTCCATGGTTTTGCCGCAAGGTGGGATTCGACATTTATCCAGGGCATTCCAGGTTTTACAAGTGTAGGAATAATCGTTTTACACTTATATGCTCTGTGGCAGAGGCACGGCAATTACTTTTGTGACGAAAGAATGAACGTTGAATGTACGTGACGTGAGGATTGACAATAGGCGTCCGTTACTGTTTTTCCGGAACGTTTTTCAATTAACTTTGAGAGGCATGAATGTGACGATGGAACAGGCATGGTCATGTCTGAAATAGTGGCAAGGTGGTCCCTAATGTGTCCTGAATGTATCACCTGTAATGCTGCACTGTTACAAGCACGATCGTTATTCTTGCAGAGGCACGGTCATGAGAGTCATGAATGTGTCGACTCAACAGGCACGGTCATGTCTGAAATAGTTGCAAGTACGAGATGGGCAGAAACAATGAGAAGAAACGAGGGGCATAGGCATGCAGATGCGAAACGCAATTATACAGCGAGTAGCATAGCTAGAGGCACAGGTACGATGCTACGTGAGGCACGGACATGAACCTATGTGAAGGCATGGATGTTTAAGGTGACTGAGCCATAGGGGAAGGCGCTAGGTTTTTAGGAGAAGTGTTGTGCGGTTGACAGAGGTGTATGCTTGAGCTCATCGCAACAAACTACTTGGCATGACACTATTCTGCGGAGCACCATAGTGAAAAATATGTATACTACTGACGTGCGGAGCTAGCAACGTCACTAAACTATTCTGAAACATACTTCACCACAGCCATTCATCCTCGATTATTATTCAGCGAATCCCTTTATTATTATCCAGAGATAAATAAACTAACCCACGTAAGTGTTTCACCTTCTTTGACAGGGAATTTTCACCACCGTCCCCTTGGACATAATTATATGCTCAGTTACATACCATGACATAACTAAATAACAAAACTGATGTGTACAGGCTGTTCAAAAAACAGACATAAATTACTAAACTAGGAAGTATAGCCACCGGCAACGCTCTATCAGGAAAGGTCGTTGATTATCATCCGCAGCAGCTTCATGTTTCCCAATGTTGGCCACCGCTTTTCAATTGTGACAAGGACAATTGAACCAACCTTTAGCTGAGCTTCCCGGGCAAAATCTGAAAAACTGGTCACCTCCATTCTGCCGTCGGTTCGTATGGAGTACGTTGTGCTCATGTCTATTGCATCATACATCTCTGTTAGGCTGATACCACCGTTTTGAGGTAGATATCCCAGGTTCATCTTTAGAAGCCTCACAATGGCAGACGGGATTCTCTGCAGATTGTACCGATATTACTAGATAAAATCAATGTACAAGGACATCAAACATCGAAAATAGCAAACAAAACCATGGCAGTGGATCAAAACAACTATTCAATGACTAACCAGACGACCATTTATGACATTGGTGACGTTTAGACGCTGCACAAAGGGTATGGTGGGGAAGTCGTCAGACTCAAACACATAGTATATCATCTGTCCAAATTGTCTGTATGAGAGGTTTACGCCTCGACCGAACACTGTTTTCCCAATGTACTCCCTCTCCGAGTCATTTAGAAAATCAAGAGCTGCATGGAAAAAATAACTCATTTTCAAACAAATTTGTTTAAACAGATGAAGTCGGTATTTAAGTTTAAAATGAATGGTTAAATTCAATGCATGTGATCAAATTGGGATGATAATCAACAGAATTGCGTAAAATGTTTTCAAAATAACTTTGACTGTAAGTATGTCATTAATTTAGTGGACAGGGGTAGGAGTACCAAATTATGCTGATAAACGTAGTTGATAAACAGGATGGAAGTTGGTGCACTTACCTAGTGATGGTTTAGGGAGGGGCCTGTGACCTCCTCGAGAATCACTGAGTCTCAGATCTATCTCAATGGATAGACTCCCAGTATCCAGGTTTATGATGATTAGATCTCGATAATGAAGATCGAAGTCACTAATTAACTTTTCCCAGCCAGGTCCATGAATTTTAGACCGGTTAGGTTCATCGGCGATGTAGATCTCATATGACAGATCCTCGTTGGTGATCATTACTGGATTTCTTTGTTTTCCTTCTTCTTGAAATGCTTCCTCTTTCCACCGATAGATTGAAGAAGTGGCTTGCTGCCTGCAGTAGCATGGCACATACTGCGAAAGAAAAAAAATCTTACCAGGCATGTATAACCAAGACAGATAGCGCTTATCATATATGTACCAATTGTTTTCAACATGTTGCTATTTGATAAAACAAGGTACATCAAAAATTGAAAACATATCATTAAATGCTTAAATGTAGGCATTCCATTCAAACAATATGGTAGAAACTTTTATTTCCTTCATCAGAAAGATACACTAGTTGGTAGTAACTGATGGGCAGCATGGGGTGGCAAACATTTCTCCTTAACAGGCATGTCTTGAAGCATCGAGGAAGATGCACTGTTATCACGATATGAAGAACGCCTGACTCCAGTCCGGAGCAACCGAAGTTGGTACATGTATCACAGCACATGGTTTCCCCGGAATACGTTGCAAAACAACGTTTATATGAAATTCTCAACACAAGGAAAATTTTATTATCTTGAAAAACTATTCGGCTAAACCAGCATTTTTACATAAATAGTCGTTCACAAGCAATTCCCTAAAAAGGATTTCTACTGCTTGGTTTTAAAAGCAGCTTTAGCAAATGTATATTTCAAGACAAGACAGGCAAAAAGGAGAAACAATAGTCTATCATCAGGCGGCTCAAAGGAGTGTTTGTAACATTAAAATTATATGTAAATTGGTCGGAGCTGCACCCAGCAAAAACGTCATCCGCGACCATACGCCACCGTCGCCGACGCCAACCACCGGAACATGTGTGGCTAGGTGGTATTTGAAACGGGTGATCCATCAACGTTAACCTTGCCTCCAGCATACAGGACCCAAACGCTATCTTCAAGCACAGACGCCGACTCCCAGTCAACATCACCCCAAACGCCGACCTCCAGCACCCTGTGGCCGGTTAAGCAATAGAGCTCAACGTCTGGCCACTCGCTTGGACTTCCGGCCACCGCCGTTGTTTGCAAGACCTAACGGGCTTCAATTTAAACTACCAACCTCCCTTGGCGAAGTTCATCGCTCACCTGTGACTTGGACGCCGCAGGTCGCTGCAGCTCGTAGCATTCTCAAGCACAAACACCGACTTCAAATCAACCCCACCCCTAAGAGGCACGGGTCATGTACAGGTTCGGCCTCGTACTGCGTTGATTTGGTCTAGATCACAACGAATTTCCAGGCAATTCCTAGCATAACAACGCAGATGCGTCGCTTTCAATCACGGAGAGACGAAACCAAGAGAGAGGAAAACGGATCATAGCGAAAAATTCACATAGAAATTATGAGAAAATAGACTAACCCTGGATCTAGAGGGAGAATCGAGAGAGAAGAGACGATGAACGCTACAACGGGTGAGTGGGATGGGGCGATCTCGGTTGGCACAAAACAGAACAGACAGTTATAATACGTGCCTGCTCACTGACATGGGGCTACTGTACAGCGGCAAAGACAGGACTATATGCTTATTAGGAGCATAGAGGCACGCACGGACGGCCCCAACACGCACGGACTTACATGCAAATAAGGCACGGTTTTGTTTCTGTTTTCGAAATTTTCTCAGTGAGGCGTTCACTGAGACAGGTTGTGCACGTCCATGATGCACGACCACGCTTCTATTTTCCGAAGTATATTTCCTAGTACGGTCTCTCGGAGGGACAGGGACGTGAAGCCACGGTGCGCATCGTCCTGTAAGGATAAGAACGAGACGCACGGAAAGGCCTCTGTATTCTAAATGTACATGCGGACGGTTGGCACACAGTTGTACATGCGGACGACGCACAGACGTCTTTTGTGTTCTCCTAGTTGTTTTCGCATGACATGTCCATTCCTAGTTGTGTTCTCCTAGTTGTTTTTGGATGACACGGCCATTCCTAGTTGTGTTCTCCTAGTTATTTTTGCATGACACGGCCACTCCGAGGGACAGTGGAGTGAAGCCACGGTGCGCACGGTTATCCAAGGAGAAAATGCAGTGAAGTGCCTCAGTTTTCGTAACATTTTAAGTTGCTTGTTCACTGAGAGAGGCACGGGTGTATGTTTAAATGACGCAAGACCGTGCTACTGTTTTTCAAATTGTTCATTTCTGACACGGTCTCTCGGAGGGACACGGTGTCTGCAATTAAAAGGGGCACGTAATCTTTCGCTTTGACGAATTCTTCGGATGCATCAGTTTTGTTCAATATGATAATGAGAATGGAAACCCAGCATCTAAAAAGTGATTGGAGGTTCGTTGCTGACCTTAAGTCATTATCACAGCATTCCAAATGTTTTCAGAGACGTGTTCACACAGACGTATGATTTTCACAACCTCTTGATGCACGTTCGTTTCCTGTGGGGTGCACGGACGCATGTCGCTTTTAGAAGACAGAATTTCATGCCAAGCAACTGAGATAAACAAGAGGATACTAGTTTGATTTTTGAGCATCTGTGTGAACTGATTTCTTTTATCATAGGGTCCAGAAACATATGATCGATATTGAAAACAGAAAGCATGTACATAATTGCTTGACCATGTTTACACAATGCACTCATTCAATATAGCAAGTACATCTCTTCAGACCTATTTTCAGCATCCACAGTTGAATGGATCTGGCAAATCCAGATATTCAACACCTGTGTTTTTTTGAGTCCATGTGCATGTGCTCGCAAGTTGTTGTTAATTTAAGCTCTGTGCAATTAGAAGCCATTTTGTCCATCTGCAGTACATCTTCTTGCCGTTTGTAAAATTCACGAGTGAAATCTCTGCGCAGGCCAAACTTAAGCCTGATGGTCAGTAGCATCCTAGCATTGAGAATAAAGAATGTCACAAATTCAGTGTTTGCATCTGTGACTTCATAGTCTTCCAGCGTTAACGTCCTCAAACAAATGTCGCGATTATTGAGAAACACCCGTTGCTTTTGGCGCCATTCATTTGTTATACCTCTTTGATCCCATCCTCCCCCCTAAACACACGAGAAGAGCAAACTTAAGAGTTAGTGCCAGTATATTATGCATATTATGCATGGGCTTTCAACGTGTGTGAAATCATCACCTCGATAAACAAGTTTTGCAAGCATTGAAAGCATCGCAGCAAGTCAACAATCTCATCTAGATTAAAGCATGTCTGTGAGATAAACAAGGTCTTGACGGAATCCAGCACCGCGTGTAGGCTACTTATGCAGAGACCCTTCATTGAGCACATAACGTGATATTATTAGCTCGTGGATGTGAATCTCAAGTGCTTTTGAATAACGCAGGTCAAAGTAATGTGCAGAGGCAGTACCTGAATAACTGTAGTCCCAATGATGATATTTGTTTCGTTGGGTAATTCAGAAATTTTTCCCAGTGTGTCCAACACAGGTGCGGACAAAACTGTTATCTGTAGTTGTGCATCTACAGAATCATGTAGCAGTCTCCGGAGGGAAGGCGCATCCTCAATGATCAGTTTTCCTCCGTCGGAACGAATGCCAATGCTTCCAAGCCTAGCTGAGTTTATTCGTAGACAGCAGAATTTCTTGTTGCAAACAACCAACAGGCATTGCAGGGCAGGGCAACCGTGGTGGATGAACATCCGCAAGGAGACATCCGTTATATAAATCTCCACCAGCGAAAGTCTCCTGAGCAGTGGGAGGCAGAGCATTTCTACAAGATTGTCTTCTAGTTTGCACGTGGTGAAGGTGATGGTGTGGAGAGACGAGCGAAATCTCGAGATGGATGCCGGTGGCGACGGCATAGAAGAAGGGATTCTGCGTGCTTGCCTGGGCCCTGGGTAGAAGAACTTTGGGAATATATGATAGAACTTGAAAACCTGGAGTTGGTCCAGATTCCGAGACAGGAACAACTCATCGACGCCACACGGTTCGCACTGGAGGTAGCTTGTCGGGATGCAGAGGCGGCGAATCGGGCCCTTGTGATCGGAGAGGATAGATACAGGAAGACTGAAGCCATCAGCGACAGATTCTCTGCGGCAGTTGCAACTAAGATGTCGGTAGTGAGTTCCGACGTATGTTTCCTGGACGATTTTCTTGCCCGGGAGAACGCAGATGATTTGGCAACAGATTTTTTCCAGAGATCTGGTAGAACGAGTATCAAGGATCACAAGAAAGTCGAGATCGAGTGGTGCGGTGCGCCATATGCGGTGCCACCGAGATTCGAGCACTTGTGTGTGCATGCCTTCCTTTATGGGCAGACGATAGATGATCTCGCCGAGGATGGCGTCGGGAAGATCGCTGATGCGGTCCGGACCAGACTCAACATGGTTCTCGGATCCAGTGGGCGAGCCACAGCCGCTCCTCTTAACGAGCTTAGAGGGCACGGGTACAGCCGCGAACCTCGTCTTCTTGTTTCTAGAGGCACGCTTCTTCATCTCCATTGCCAAGCTCGTGCCGCCTCCGTTGCAGGTCTCTGTGCGGTGGATCTGGGAAAAGGGTTAGGGTTTTACGATCCATAAAGACGACAATATATATACGTACCTAATCTAGAAGATTTCGACAGACGTGGTGGAATAGTCACGGCGTGGACAGACGTGCGTCTTCACGAGGCACGGGTATCAACTGTCTAGATACACAGAAGTTTGGTGGGAGAGGCATGTGTCCGAATACTCAGTTAGAGACGCACGGTTGCGCGGTCTGTAGAGACACGGGGGTGTGGCGCCACGACACGGGGGCAAATGTCATGTGAGGCACGTGCGTGCAGGTGGTGGAGGCATCTAATTGCAGTCTGTACAAGCACGGACCTCGTTGAAGCCTCCACAGAGCCAGCTATCAACTCCCTGGATGCACAAAAGTGTGGTGGCAGAGGCATGCTTGCGAACACTCAGGTGAAAAGACACGTTTGTGAAGTCTCTGGATCCACGGCAGTGTGTCTCCAGCGGAACGTAAAAGCCACGGCTCGTGGCACGTGAGGCACAAGGGTGCAGGCTCTGGAGGCACCGAAGTCTAGCCTCTACAGGCACGTACGATTGTCAACCCTCTGAATGCACAAAATTTCCGTGGCAGAGGCATGGATTAGAATACTCAGCTATGTAGGCACGGGTGTGTATTCTCTGCAATCACAAGGGTCACGGCAAGTGTCATGTGAGGCACGTGTATTGAAACACCAGAGGCACGAAAATGAAGCCTCTTAGGAACGAGTGTCAGCCCAATGGATGCACAAAAGTGTGGTGGCAGAGGCATAGGTGAGAATGCTCTGCTGGAGAGGCACCGTTGTGAGCTCTCTGGACCCGCGAGCGTCTGGCTCCACGGGCACCTAATAGCCATGGCTTATGTCAGCTATGGAGGCACGTAGATGCACGCGCCGGAGCCACTGTTGGGGAGTCACTACACGCACGGGCGTGGCGTTTCTCCATGCCTGACTCGGCATAAACCCTCTCTGGGTGCAGAAAAGTGTGAGCAGAAGGCGCCGAAGTAAGGGCTCTACATGCACGTGTACCAACCTTCTTGATACTCAGTTAGAAAAGCACGGTTGTGAAGTTTCTAGACAAAGTCTGACCTTAAGACGAAGAACAATCGTCATGTCACGAGACACGCGTTTTTATTGGCCTACCAATCATGGACTTGCTTCAGTATTGGAAAGGTTCCCACTGACGATTTCATTATCAGTGGGAACATGGTACTATACTAACAAAGAGTCAGTGTCGTGACGGTAAAATACTCAGAATCTTTCCGCTGAAACATTAACGTTTGCACAGTAACAACACTTTATAATCAAGGATTGTTATGGCAAGCTTACAGACGGTACAAAATATTTACAAGGGTTGTCTGTTCATGTTCAGACGAAACGCACGTTTAAAAGGGCGCAACAAAATGTAACCCTGCAAGCTTGGACAACTTACTCCAGCTCTGTGTTCATCAGTCACATCTGAATGGGTCCGTCAAATCCAGGTATTCAACACGCATGAGTTTTAAATAAAAGAACCGGTGCTTGCACGCTCCTGATAATATAAGGCGAGCACGTTCAGAAGCCTTTTTGTGCCATAGAAGATCCTTTTGATGCTTTTCGTAAAATTCTTTCGTTAAGTCTTGGTGGTAGCGATAGTTAAGCCTCATGGTCTCAAGCTTGCTTGCACTCAGAACAAAGAATCTCACAAATTCAATGTTTACCAAGCAGGGTTCATAGTCATCCTGCGTTACTGTCTTCAGACGAAAGTCATCTCGTTTGACAAACGGTCGGTGCTTACGACGCCATGTATTTGTTTCTCCGCAACAGAGTCCTCCCTAGATGTACATGAAGAATGAAAATACTTAAGCTCTAAAAACAGAGATTCTGTCGAAAGAGCATCCAGTGTAAGGTATTTATTGGATTCTTTGTAGATACGGGTGTATGTAATACTAAAACATGTCTAGCCACGGGTGTATCAATTTACAGACGAAGGTAAGACAAGCCTTTTAAGACATACAATAGAAGTAGTACAGTATGCATGTTATGGGCTTTCAATGTGTGTGAGAATCATCACCTCGATAAACAAGTTCTCAAGGCTTCAAAAGCATTGCATCAGGGAAACGGCCATGTCCCCTTCAAAACACATCTTGATGAGCAAAGTCTTGACCATTTGAAGCACTGTTGTCAGGCTGACTGCCGGCAAACCCTGCATGGTGCACGCACAACGATTTTAAAAATTGAACAAAAGGTTCTATTACATGAAATTTGTTTACTCGGGCAAATGCAGCTGAAAACTAGGTACCTGGATAATTGTAGGGTTACGCGTGACCTTGGATTCAGAGAAAAAATCATGGAATTTGCCCACAGTCTCTAGTTTAGGTGCAGACATGATAGTTATCTGCAAGTTGCTGCTGAGAATATCGTTAAGCAACCGCTGAAGTGACGGGGCATCCTCTATAACAAGTTCACCATGTCCACCGCGAATTCCAATGCTTACAATGTTACGTGAGTTTATTCTTATGCAGCGGCTTTCCATATTCCAAGTAAGCAGTAGGCACCGGAGTGCGGGGCAACTAGAGTGGATGATGCTTTCAAGCGAGATGTCTGATATACCAACGTCCACAAGTGGAAGTCTCTTGAGCAGTGGTAGTTTAAGAGCCTGAATGTAACTGTCTGGTATTTGGCAAAGAGCAAAGGTGGTGGTGTGTTGGGAGGATGCAAATGGAGAGAAGGACGCCGGTGCAAAAGGCGCAGATGATGGGTGTGTGAGTGGTCATACGACACACTCTCTCACGAAATCTTGGAACATGTAATAGAACTCGAGCACCTGGAGATTGTTCAGTTTGGATGATTTCAACCAGGCGTCGACGGCGGAGGGTCTGGATTGGAGGTAGCACGCCAATATGCAGAGACGGTGAACTGCGCCCACATGGGCGGAGAGGATGGCATCCGGAAGGGTCGTATCGTCAGTGCCAGATTTGCGAGGGCACCGAGTTCCGAAGTGCCTTTCGCGGGCGAGCTCCCAGGTAGGAGGCGCCACGGAGATTTTCTCGATATGAACAGTTTCTAGATGCTTAAAAAGACAAGCGGCAGTGATCTCATGGCAGTCAAGATTCAGAGGAGCGGTGGGTCATAAAGGACGCCATCGACGATTGAGGATGCGTGTACGGATGCTATCCCTGATGGGGAGACGAGAGATGATCTCACCTAGGATGACGTTCGGGAGATCGCTGATGCGGTCCGGACGAGTTTTTTCCCGTGCTCCCCAGATCCGGTGGGCGGACCCTCACCGGTCCCCGCCGGTACTGCCAAACACTAGAGGAATGCGTCGTCGGTGGCACGAGCCTTGCCCTCTTGGTACTAGAAGCGTCGGACTCCATCTAGGAGCGACGGGTGCGTGGATCTGGAAAGACGGTTTGGAGGACGGAGGTGTTGCAAAACACCATTTATCAAAAAAACTAGTATTTTTTAAGTGATGCCGTTGCAAGAACAGTGACATCGGACAGTGGCAACAACCCGTAATCCATGCCTCCACTTGATTCACGCACATGCCTCTCCGAGCAGCGTGTCACTACAAACATACTGAGCACGGACGCACGATCGCAACTCTTCTTTTTGACATGGGACGCACGACCGCAAGTTTTCTTCCTAATATAGGACCGTGCCTCCGCTTGCTCGACCAACGTGCCTATCTAAGTACACGACTCAGCTGAAATAATGACAACCGGGAAGCACGACCGTCCCCTCTTATAATATATGACCGTGCCTTGACTAACTTCACGGTTGTGCCTCTCTTACTGCACAAAGTCAGCTAAGCTAATCATAGCACAGAGGCATGACCATGAGTCTTCTTAACACAAGACTGAACCTGCACTAGGTTCAAGTGCCTCTCCGAGCAAACATGCCGAACCGAGAGACACACCCAGAACAACAACAACAACAGCGACGACAACCACGTTTAGGATCGCATCTGCTTTCAGTACCATAGTTTGAATAAGAATTTGAACTGATAAGTTCTATTAGGTATGTACTATGAGGATTTGAACCGCACTCATAGTTTGAAATAACACACGTACGATACTTAACTTAATACCACAGTAGTGAAAATTTATGTGGTGTAATGCTATCCCTCCATCACCGTACACATATCGCGTCATTCCATTTTTTTGTAAAGACCGGTGATCACAAGTGAGAGCGAGTCCTGCACGCGCACAATGTGCCACTGGATACTGATGAGTACAAAGCAATCAACTGTCAGCCTAGCTGCATCTGCAAAAGCAGAAATCCCGGTGATCGCCATCCTTCCATCTTTGTGTATACAGTAGGTGCCAGGCAAATCAGCGCTGCTGAAAATTTGTACAAGCCTGATGCTGCCCTTGAGAGGCAAATATCCAAGCTTCACCCTAAGATCATTGGTAACAATAGCTGGGATTTTCTGTACAATAACAAATTATTCTGGCATTAGACTACGTATGAAGACACGCATGTTGACTGTGGTTTAGAGAAAGAAACAACGACGTACCAAACGGTTTGTGTGAACATTGGTGAAACATAGACGGTGCACAAAGGTAATGGCAGGGATGTGTTTAGCATTTAGGACTAGTTTAATCATGCAAGCCATGTTGATATAGGAAAGTTTTATGCCCCGGGTGTAGACTGTCTCGTCTATGTAGCTCCTTTCCGATAAACTGAGGCCTTCAAGGGCTAAATAAATACAACCATGTATTAGCCACTATGTGTGAAGCAATGAATAGAGCAGTTAAAACTAAAATAAACAAATATTGGCTTTTAAAAGGGAAATTACAGTTTTAAACTACATTGTGAGTACGAAGAAAGATTTAATACATTATATCACAGGTATTAAGCACATAATTAAATATCAACGGCATACCACAGTAAAATTATAATAGATAAATGTTAAACCAGAACAAATATTGATAAGCGATCAGAAGATACCAACGGAAGGTTTGGGAAACACTTTGTGACCTCCTCGAGATTCACTCAACATCAAGTTAATGGGAAAGAAGAAGTCTTCTGCTTGCAAATCCAATTGTACAATATCACCATAAAACATATCATAGTCACGTATCAACTTTTCCCATCTAGGTCCATGAAACTTAGACCTGTGGTTGCCATCTGTAAACTTAATCCTGTAAGACAATTCCTCAGTAGTGCCGAACACAAGGTCAAAATCTTCGTCTTCAAAACCATCCTCGAAAGCTTCATCTTTCCATAAAGAGATCAAAGAAAGGACCTGGTTCCGGTAGTAGCATGGGACATACTGCATAAAAGTAAAATTAAGACAAAGGTATATAAATGTTTTACTGATTTTCAGAAAAAAAATGCATGAAAGAGTTTTTTTTCCTTGAAATTTCTTGGCTTTCAGGCACAGGCACAGGCAACATCTATGACATTTAATTAAACCTATACAAAACAATTGAACTTCTAATTACATCAAGGACTATAAAATAAAAACAAGCATGCGCAGTATAGTTCGCTCCAAAGGAATACGTGTGGTTGCTGACTGCTGAATAAAGATAACTGTAACAAATACAGTGACGAAGGTTTTTTACTGGCCACCCGTGATTTGGTAGCAAAACTTACCAGGCATGACTCATAACAACGAGGCAAAGACACAATCAAGAAAGATTGGGCAAACTCAGATTCAACACCGGGACAGTTGAGGTTCCTGCAAACATCACACACCATCTTTGTCTGCGAGATGTAACAATATATAAGACTCGGGTACATTAATTATTAAAGAAAAATTTATTTCAACACTCCGTATTGGTACAAAGAATTAAAGGACTATATATCACTGATACACGCTTGTTTCAACGAGTAAGATAGAGCGGAGCGAATGCTGATATGGTGATATCCATTGATGTTAGTGTCTCTGTAAAAAATGAAAGAACATGCACAGACCTCTTCAAATCTACAAGCTCTTGCAGCGAACTAGCTGAAAAAAATCAACTGTTGTCCTCCAAGATTATTCGCCTATAGAACCTCTTCAACGGGGTAGGATATTAACACAAACCTAAAATTAAGAGGGTAACATAATACAAGAATCCATCTAAAACAAGACAGTGCGCAACGCATAAGTATTAAGCAGAGGGGAAATTTTTTACTGTATTTCAGAGCAAGTGGGCAAATCGTAGATCCATCTATGTGGACTGTAGAGTGAAGAAGACGAAGCAAGAAAGACGGAAGGAACCAGAGAAGGGGAGCGGAAGAGCAAGTGACTCGGGAGGGAAGACGCACATAACGATGTATTTATGGAGTAATTATGGAGAGGGAAGAAATTTTGTGTACTCGCTCGCCAAAGCTGAAACTACTGACAACAATAAATGGCTCCTTGCCAGCCCAGCGCAAAAAAAGGGGCGTGGGAGGGGGGTGGGGGTTGGTGGGTCTGGCGAGTAGGTGGAGTATTTGGTCGAGCCGGACCATGTCGAAGTCCCTCGCCTTCATTTCCCCTCTCGCTCTCTCTCACTACATCTCTTCCCCCCCCCTCTCTCTCTCTCTCTCTCTCTCTCTCTCTCTCTCCTCTCGAATTCGACGCTGCCTACGGCATCGCATCTGCTCACATCCTTTGGGCCATGTCGACACAAAACTTCGGACAAGAGGGGAGGAAGGAAGGCCTGAACTTCCTTGAACTGGATTTTGATTTCTATGTAGGTGATTTCCTGCTACATACGGAGCGTTGAACTGGGGTTTGTTTTCCAAACAAAAGATCCGAGCTCTAAACATTCACGTGTCCTTGTAGGAGAACCCTGACACCATCAAAGACCATGATTTCTGTGGCAAAGAGCTCGACCGTCCTCTCTACTGTGTTCTTGACGATACCAAGCCTCTCAGGTGTGTGGCTTTTGAAGGAAGTGACACGGGGAGGAGGTTCTTCGGCTGTGCTGTGAAAGTTGGTCACTTTCGAAAATCCGAGTTACTTTCTTGTTGAATCAAACTGTTTGGATATAGGACTTGTAGTCTACCAAAGAAGACTGATTTCTTCTTGTGTTTTCCGGTTGATTGTAGGAAACATTGTGTAGTCCTTTTACTTTACATAAACGGGTAAAGGTCACTACTTATTTTACATCATTGAACACAAAAGAAGTGATCTAGACACTCTCATGTTTGTTTACAAATGGGACTTCTGTTTAATAGTCAGTATATTATTCAAAAAAACTCTCTAAATAAGTTGTCTACAGAGGTAGCTCCAGATTAATTCAAGCTGGCTTAAAAGAAACTTAGTACAATTATGAAATAACTCCGCGGACAGGTTAGGCGAAGCACCATAATTAGTGTTGTGGGTACCTAACCATTGAAGTGCCACATTGCACAAACACGGTTCATAGTTAGTTGAATGAGGTTATAAACCAAGTATATGTGAACTTTATTATATTCCAGATCTTCTGCAGCAGTGTATTAATAGTCTCTGTTTATTTTGTTCCTTTTTTGTTCGCAGAGAGGCGTGAACTGTGGAGTCGTCGAATGGGTTGACCGCCCATGGCCTATCATTATGCAGAGGTGCCTACCCAAGCTCTGGGGGATGTTAGATGAGAGCAATGATGATAGGCAAGCAAAGGATGAAGAGATAAGTAGGCTTAAAATGGATAATGAACAAGTGAACCTTAAGCTCGAGAATCTTGTTGCAGTTGTGGAAAGAAGTAATGTAACTACGATGAAGATTTACAGGCAGAAGAAGCAGATGGGTATCATTGATAAAGACGTCAAGCTCATTCAGAGGTCTCTCACAAGTGCCATTCATAATCTTAAGGACGACAAGGGTGAGATTAAGCTGGACAGGGATTTTCTGAAGGAGGATGTGCATAAGCTGAAGGAGAATAGAAAGAAGATGCAAAGCATCATCTGTGATCTTTTGGGGCAAGGGTTTGCGAACACTGATGACCTCCTGATGATCAAGGCTATCCTCGAAGAATGATCATTAACAGTTGCCTTCTTTCGAAACGTTGCAAGGGATACTCGTCTAGTATAAGTTTATGCTTGGACATGGTTACTTGACTAAAGGCATGTATCTCATTTTTTCCAATCTTTCATAAGGTGTGTGACGGTCTACACACATCAAATATTGATCTCCTAAATATTTTTATATTTCAAAGAGGGCACATCCGGCAATCTTTCGTCTTGGATCGTTCCACGAGACATGGGTTACTGTAATCTAGCAAGGCACAGATGTCGCTTTGGCAGGCATGGGGAACCATGCCTCTGGTGACGTGGCACTGACTTGTCAAAGGCACGGTCCTATGTCAGACAGGAGCGCCGCACTAGCACTGACACACATAAAATCTACAATCTACAGAGTCGCGCATACTCCTGAAGCCGACGCACGCCAGTGCCGACTCGATTGTTTGTACTCAGACATAAACTCGTTCACGGACATGCGTTTACACGAAAGGCACGTACAGTCTGAGGTCGCTGGGAGCACGGTTTGAGATTAAGCAGAGCCACGGCCATGTGCACGTACAGTCTGCCACGAAAGGAGGCAGTGTCGTCTGGTCACTGCAGACGCACTGGTTTACATGCACTAGATGCACGTTCCTTGCAGAACAGGCAAGGCAGTGCCTCTTCTCTTCCAAATGTTTTTGTTCCCTGGTCGACGACCGCACACGAATGTTTTTGCAGCTTCACGATAGTGACATAAAACTATCAAATTTTCAGAACAGTGGGTGCATAGCACAAAAGCAGTGTTATAACAAGCTTACAAAATGGTGCAAAAGGATTCAGCCACATTTAGACATAACATAGAATCAGATTGGCGCAACAACATCTAACTGTACGAGCTTGAGGAACTAACTACAGCCCTGTGTCCAGCAGGCACAAGTGAACGGATCTGACAAATCCAGGCATTCAACACGCCTGTGTTTCAAATCCAAGCACAGATGATTGCAGCATGCTGATAACTTGAGATGGGCGCGTTCGGAAACTTTATTCTCCCACAGGAACAACTTCTGTTGTTGTTCGTAAAATTCTTGCACGAAGTCTGAGGGAAAGCGAAACTTAATCCTCATGGTCTCTAGCTCCGTTGCATTCAGAATAAAGAACCTCACAAACTCAGTGTTCTTCCCGCTTTTTTCATAATCTTCCAGCGTTATTGTCTTTAAATGAATGGTGTGTTCTTTGAGAATTGCATGGTGCTTGCGACGGCAAAAATTTCTTGCACCATCAGGAACGTTTCCTCCCTGAAAGCACATAAAGGTTGAAAGATACTCAAGATCTATGGAAGGACAAAATGAACGATAAATTCCATGACCCGCGTCCCAATCAGTTCGTCGAACATTTCCCAAGATACGAATGTATGTATAATAATAAAAAATCATGCCTAGACATAGGGTGTATCCATTGCAAACGAAATGTGAGATAAGCTTTTTGAGATGCAAGGAG
This sequence comes from Triticum aestivum, assembly GCF_018294505.1. Taxonomy (NCBI): domain Eukaryota; kingdom Viridiplantae; phylum Streptophyta; class Magnoliopsida; order Poales; family Poaceae; genus Triticum; species Triticum aestivum. Next base: position 28,120,593 of record NC_057799.1, read on the forward strand.
TGCTCCACTATGCACGGTATGACCTTTTCATTGGGCGTGAAAATCATCACCTGAACAAACAAGTTCTCCAGATTTGGAAGGCACTTAAGCAAGTGAATGACCAGGTCCACTTGATAAGTCATGGCCAAAAACAAGGTTTTGACAGATTGCCGCATTGTAGATAGGCTGGCCGTCGCCAAACCCTTCACATAACATAGAAAATAAAACATAAAATTATTAGAACAAAAGGTTGGATGACATGAAACTACTTTCTCAAGGAAATGTAGCTGGAATTATTGTGAAATGTCAGTACCATAAGACCTGTGGAGTCAAGCGAGATCCTGAATTTGCCCAAAGTCTCCAGTTTGGGTGCAGAGACAATGAATACCTCCATGTTATTGCTCTGGAGATCGTGGATCAACCTTTGAAGTGAGGGGGCATCCTCGATGATGAATTTTCCTATCTCACCACGGATGCCGATTCTTACAAGGTTAGGGGAATTTATTGTGATCCGATGCCTTTATCCATTGCAAACAAGCAGCAGGCACTCGAGTGCAGGGCAACTAGAGTTGAGCATGCTTTGCAACGAGAAGTCTGATATATCAACCTCAACAAGCAAAAGTCTCTTGACCAGTGGTAGTTCAAGTACCTCTACATAATGGTCTGGTATCTGGCAACACGCGAAGCTCACAGTGCGCAGAGAACATGAAAACCGAAAGACGGACTTCGGTAGTGAGGGCGTAGATGAAGAGCATGTGTGCGATAGTTTGACAGTTTCTTTCACAAATCGTGGAAACAGGTAGTAAAACTCAAGCACCTCGAGATTGTTCAATCTGGGGGACTCAAGCCAGGCGTGGACAGTAGAGGGTCTGCATTGAAGGTAGCACGCCGGTATACAAAGGCGGAGAACTGCGCCCACATGGCTGGAGAGGATGGACTCTGGAAGGCGAGAACCATCACCAGGAACTGTTTTTCCCTTGCCAAGTTCCGATGTATCGTATACGAGCAAGCTCCTCGCTGTAGACAGAGACCCTACTGATGATCTCGACATGAACTGTTTCTAGGGCGTTAAAAAGACGAGCGACAGGGATCTCACGGCAGTCAAGATTCAGAGGAGCGGTCGGCCAAACAGGACGCCAACGACGTGCGAGAATCCGAGTGCGGATGCCCTCCCTAGTGGAGAGACGGGAGATGACCTCACCGAGGATGGCGTCCGGGAGGTCACTGATGCGGTCCTCGCCGCTTCCAGCCGCTACCGCCAAGCCACCAGAGGACGGCGACGCCGATGGCGCGAGCTTCGCCCTCTTGGCGCATGGCGCATCGGAGTGGATCTCCATCTCCGTCTCCGTTGCTGGGATCGCGCTACCTGCGAGCGCCACTATATGTGGCGTGGATCTGAAAAGACCAAGGAAAAGGGTGTGTCTAGGGTTTCGAGACGCCGTCCGTTCGCCTTAAATAGCCGGAGCCTGGCCTCGGGCGATGAGCTAGAGCGGCGTCGCCCGAGGGGACGCCCGTCGGACCCTCGGGTTTCCAGAGCGGCGCCACGTGGCATTCACACCCGAGTAGGTGGGGACGCCCGTCGAAACATAACTCGGGACGGGAGGGAAGGGGAGAAGAGTGGAGGGATCTGTTCAAAATGATTCCGTTGACTCTATCACCAGGAGAGGCACGGTATGGCGGCCCAGACAAGCATGCTTGCGTTTTACGTGGGGTCACGTTCGTGCGTTTATAGTGGAAACCTGCGGCAGCCGCCTCATCCTTGATTCAGTGTTTTGGGTCACAGACACGGGTATGAAGCGCTCAAAGGCATGGTCGGTGGTATTACATAGAGTCACGCTAGCCTGTGACTCTATCAGACGAAGATGCACGGGCATTTAGCCCACAGAGATGAACCTTTGTCTTACGCACAGCCACGGACGTTTACTCTGCGCGGCACGGATTGGCCTATAAGAGAGACGCTGTTTTTAAAATCTTATTTCCTTGTATTTAAGAGCACAGACGTGCAGTCCATACAGACACGGTTCCGTACTGAATTGTGTCACGCTTCTTTCTTGATAAAGGCGTCGACGTTCGTGGCTGTCTGTGTTTCAGTGTCAAGGGTCACAAACATGGGCATACAGCCCTCAAAGGCATGGCGTGCTATTATATAGAGTCACGCACAAAGGTTTTCTGATTGTATTCCGAATGAGTCGGTGGGCTCGGTCAAAAGGAGAGGCATGCACGTCAAGCCCTCGGAGGCATAGTTTGTTCTTTCTCGGAGTCACGTTTGTGCATTTATTACGGAAACCTAATAGATTCGGGCGACTGTCCTTGTTAGAATTGTTTTCGTTGTATTATTTTAACTCAAATGCATGAAGACGACTTTCTGTGTGTCAGTGTTTCAGGTCACACGCACGGTTGTCAAGTCCACAAATGCACGAAGGCGACTTTATATGTTTAGTAGCGTCACTGTCCTTTACGTGTGTCAGTATTTCAGGTCACAGGCACGGTTGTCAAGCCCACAAACGCATGTCATGTAATTATCCAGAGTCACCTTCGTGTCTCTTTGTGTTCCAAATGCATCCGTTGACTATATTACCAGCACAGGCACGGTCGGGATGTCGAGGGAGGCATGCTTGTGTTTTACGTGGAGCCACATTCGTGCGTTGATTGCCGAAACACAATGTTTCGACGGGCGTCTCCACTTACTCGGGTGTGAACTCCACGTGGCGCCGCCACGGAAACCCAAGGGTCCGACGGACGTCTCATCCGGTGACGCAGCTCTGGCTCGTCGCCCGAGGCCAGGCTCCGGCTATTTATGGCGGACGGACGGAGTTTCAAAACCCTAGCCACACACTCTTCCATCCTCTGCCCGCCTCCAGGCCATTCATTCCTCTTGCTGCTCTCTATCCTGACCCTCTCCGCCATGGCTGGACAGGAGGAGACTACTGCGGAACCCAGTGTCCAGACACTGCAGGAGATCAAGGCCGACGAGGGTTCCTCATATGTAAGTTCACTCTGCTTCCGCTTCACTTGTTTTTTCTTTCCTTTGGCTACTTGGTTTAGTTGTGAAACGTGAATAAGCCAGAAGGAGTCACGAAACCCTAGCCACATCCCTTTCGTCCTTTTGTCTGCCTCCAGGCCATCCACTCCTCTTGCTGTTCTCTATGCTGACACTCTCAGCCATGGCTGTGCAGAAGGAGACTCCTCCAGAGCGCCATGTCCAGTCGCAGGAGAAGATCTCGGCTGGCGAGGGTTCCTCATCTGTGAGTTCTCTCTGCTTCGGCTTCATTCATCTTTTCTTTCTTTCGGCTACTTGATTTAGTTGTGAAACATGGATCATTGTGGTGAGCTTCATCCTAATGTTGATGAGGGTGCGTCCTGCCATCAATCTGACATCTTCTCCTTTGACCAACTGAAGAACCTGTTCAATACTGTGGAAGACTTCGTGAAGATATCCACGAAGTTGGACGAAGAGAACAAAGCCATCATTGCACTTCTGATGGATGAGAAGGCGCAGCTCGAACTTCAGCATGATAAGCTGAAGCTGGAATCATACGTTATGAAGAAACAGATCGAGGAACTTCGCGCCGAGCAACCAAAAAAGAAGTCTCGCCGGACTAAGTAGACAACAGCGACCCTGATCCTCGTATCTGAAGCTGTTAAGTAGTGCACTAAAAGTTTCTTATTTTGTCTTCCGTTACCTCGTCCCGTCAGTAACTTTGTTAACAAATTTGTTTTACTTTCCTGGGTCACGTTCATTCCAAGTTTATGGGCACAGATGAACATTAATGTAACGGCCAGTTCTAGGGACGTTGTTTTTAAAAGCACGGACGTGAAGTCTCTGCAGCCAAAGTTTTTGAACCAACTAGAGTCATGTCTTGTGCACACATGAAGGCGTGGACATTCCTTCCTTTCTTTGTTTCAGTGTTTCGGGTCACAGGAAGGCATAGTCGGTGGTATTACATAGAGTCACGCTAGCCTGTGACTCTATCAGACGGAGACGCACGGGCGTTTAGTGTTAAGGGTCACAGGCACGAGCATAAAACGCTCAAAGGCATGGTCGGTGGTATTACGGACACGAACTCTTGTTAATAAAAGTTCACAAGATATGAACTCTCTACGGACACAATTGCGTACTGAGTTGGGTCACGCTTTTTCTTGATGTTACGTATATTATTCGATAGAAGCGTGGAGGTTTGTCGTTGTATGTGTCACAGTGTTAAGGTTCACAGGCACGGGCATACAGTCCTCAAAGGCATGGTATTGTATTATATAGAGTCACGATCTCCTGTCTTTGTGTTTCGAATGATTCCGTCCACTCGATCAGATGAAGAAGCACGGTCGTTAAGCCCACAAAGGCAAAGCTTTGTCTTACGCACAGCCACGTTCGTTCTTTAATTGCGGACACCCAGCGGAATTGGTTCAGATGAGAACACCCAATGTTTACTCAGTGAGGCACGGAATGGCTTATTCGAGAGATGCTGGTCTGGTATATTGCTCGCACAGTCGTGAGTCCCAGAAAGTCACGGCGTGCCATTATGTAGAATCACGTTAGTTTGTCTACGTGTTCCAAATGAATCTGTTGAACTGTCCGCGAGCACAGGCACCGCCATGAAGCCCAGACAGGCATGGTTATGCTTTACATGGGCCTTTAGCCCACGGAGATGAACCTTTGTCTTACGCACAGCCACGGACGTTTACTCTGCGAGGCATGGATTGGCCTATAAGAGAGACGCTGTTTTTAAAAGCTTATTTCCTTGTATTTAAGAGCACGGACGTGCAGTCCATACAGACACCGTTCCGTACTGAATTGTGTCATGCTTCTTTCTTGATAAAGGCGTTGACGTTCGTGGCTGTCTGTGTTTCAGTGTCAAGGTTCACAAGCACGGGCATACAGCCCTCAAAGGCATGGCGTGCTATTATATAGAGTCACGCACAAGGATTTTCTGATTGTATTCCGAATGAGTCGGTGGGCTCGGTCAAAAGGAAAGGCATGGACATCAAGCCCTCGGAGGCATAGTTTGTTCTTACTCGGAGTCATGTTTGTGCATTTATTACGGAAACCTAATAGATTCGGGTGACTGTCCTTGTTAGAATTGTTTTCGTTGCATGACATTCGTGCCTTTATTGGGGAAACCCAATGGTTCGACGGGTGTCTCCTCAGATTCGGCTGTGAACGCCACATGCCGTTGCTCCGGAAACCCAGTGGTCCGATGGGCATCTCCTCAATAAATAGTGTTGGTACCCTAGCTAATAACAACATATATCAACATTGGTCCTAGTTGCAGCTTCACAGGACCACTTATGCCACACATGGAGCACAGCCTCGGTGCATGGTTTTTCTCGTGTGTCTGTGTCCGGATAAATGTCTTAAGGAAAGGCAAATTGGTTCGGCCGAACATTCTGCATGAGCCGAACTGGCTAGACCCTTTACCTCACAGCCGCACGGCCCTGGTTTGAATCCCCGTGAGGCAGTTGGGAATGCCAAAAAAATTTCTATGGGTACCGACACGTGGGGTCCCCTTGTCATCCACACAAATGCGCCACCACATGTACCACATTAACTAAGTGCACCTAGAAATCCACATCATTTTCAACTTCTTCGTCCCCTTCTCGACAAGCGCCGCCGCCGCTAGCTCCCGACGACGCATCTCTTCACCGCCGGATCTGCGCGGCCGCCGCCAACTCCGGCAAGTAGGTGAGATCTCCCCTCATCCCCCTTGCGAATCTTCTTCCCTTCCCAAACCGCATGCGTCTCCCTCCGGGCGCGGATCTGATCCAGAATTTTTTTTGATACATGCGGTAGATGATTTGTTGATGGATATGATGGTTCTTTGATAGATTGATGGATCTCGTAGTGTAGGATCTGAGCCGTACGAGGGAAAAGAGAGGAAGCACCGTGTATTGTACTATGGTAGCGTACAATTCAACTTAGAGTTCAATATGTTCTGTGTAGAATGGAGGAAGCACCATGTCGACTGTGCAAGTCACGGTGTCGGACCAGCCTTTGTACTCCCACGCTGTTCGGCATCTACTTCCAGCTTACTTTTGTTTTTGCAGCAGTAACAATTTATATGAACCTTCTGACAGTTCATTAATTTTGTTTTTTATTGCTATTTCCACTCATGCATTGTGTTTGTTATTTGTTTTTATCTTGCACAGATCGTCGCATGCAATGTGAAATTGGCATTCAATGAGCTCATCGGAGACACCGTGACCTTCGACGCTCTTGGGGGGCGTACACTATGCAGGTCGATAAGGGGTGGACGATAACCCAGATTGGAGGAGATGAATGGGATCGTTTCATCGCCCACTTGCATCTTAGTGGGGGTGAATTGATCAGCTTCTCCTTCAAAGGAGAAAGGCCCAGGATTTCTGTTATCTATCTGAATTTGATTTCCGACAGTGAGGATGAAGTTCATGAGGAGGACGATGGTGAGGATTCAGATGATGATGACAACCCACTTGATGAAGCACTCTATGCCCAAAGACTGAGGCTGAGCGGCGATGAAACGTGCAACCTCTGGGACATGCTTCCGCTACGTGAAGACTACGTCGGGATGCCATTCATGACCCGCCTCACAAGGACGAATGTTAAACAGCATCTCATGGTATGTTACTTACTGTGGTAATTACATGATATGCATGCTTAATAACTGTACAAGTTGAAATGATATGCATGTTGTAGTACTGTGATGATATGCCATGTGTAGAATTCATTTAGTGCAGAATTTTTTATGATATGCATGTGTTGTAGTAATGCGATATATCCTTATGTAGTGTAGTAATATGCGATGATATGTTTAGTGTACGTAGTAAACTAATGATATGCTTAATTACTCTAGTAATTTGATGATTAGCGTCTAGTGTAGTGATGTGATGATATATATGCTCAGTGTTGAATCCAATGATATATGTGTCTTCAAGTGTATAATTTGCAGATAATTGCACGTGACATGCTCATATATCATATCAACTGTTTTCAGAAATTACCTAAGAGGTTATCTGTTAGTTGTGGCATCGAGACGCATGAAGAAGGCATGGCTGCTAGACTACGCCTTACCAGAACGGGCTCCATCACTACCCGTGCCTACGCAGTGGACACGGACGGTCGCACTGTCTTCAACCGGGCGGGGTGGAAGAAGTTCCTTCATGGCAAGAATCTTCGGGTAGGTCAGGGCATCCTACTCACTATTGCGAACACCCGTCGCCGCAACTTGAGGATGATGATCACCATCAACCTCATTTAGAACTGGCTGGCACTACAAAAAAATACACTTCCGTGATGATACGTATTTGTCACAGTAGGTCGCGTTTTCTGTCATGCATGTACATTCATGAAAATTTATGACAGAATCAAGATAGTCATACCTGTGCTGTCGTAGAAGTGTTCCATGACATTGCCAAAATTATCATCACGGAAGTGTCCACTTCCATGACGATAAATCACGCGTCACAGAAGTGCTTTCGTCAAGGGTGACCGACACATGGCATCCACCGTAACGGAACGCCGTTAAGCTATCGGGTCGGGTTTTGGATCCGATAACCCGTTAACAGCCCCGACCACTGGGGATTTACCACGTGTAAAATCATCATTGGCTGGAGGAAACACGTGTCGGCTCATCGTTGGGACAGATGTCATCCATTCATTGGACGGAAGGCGCCTATGATACGTCGACACGTGGCACGGCCCAACAGAGGCCCATTCCTGTGAAAAGGCCGGCCCGTTTGACTTGGTCAAAAGGTGGCGAGCCGGCCCATGGAATGCCTGTTAACGGCCTGTTCGCATATAGCCCATTTACGGCCCGCTAACCCAAGGCCCGTTATGTCCTATCCGAATTAGGCCCAGTAGCGTCATCTGGGCCATCCAATATGATTCCAGCCCATTTTCACTTCTAGCGCATGTATGGCCCATGACGTCTTTCGTCCCATATGAGGCCCTATGTAACTCTTAGCCTATTAACGGCCCGTGGTGAAACTGGCCCATAATGAACAGTGTATCACTTTACACCCATTAACGGCCCGTGGTGAAACTGGCCCGTAATGAACAGTGTATCACTTTATACCCATTAACGGCCCGTTATTCCGTTGGGCCGTTTCCAGCCCATGTTATCTTTCGGCCTTCTCAGAGCCCATTTATTCTTGGGCTCATTTCCAGCATTCGTTTACTTACGGCCCGTTACTGTCATTTTCTGCTTGTGGGCCAAATTCAGCCCGTGGTTACAGTCGGCCCATTTGTGGTCCGTTAATACGTTGGGCCGTTTTCATAGCGTCATCAAATACGGCCTATTAACGATGGCCCGTTATGGTCGGCCCATGAAAGGACGATTCCAACTCTAGCCCGTTTACGGCCATAATGCGGCCCATGTTTGGCCAATCGATCATACGGCCCGTATAAGGCCCATTTATGATACGGCCCGCTGAAGGCCCATTGTTTCTACGGCCCGTAGAAGGCCCACTGTTTCTACGACCAGTAGGAGGCCCAGTGTCACTACAGTAAATATTAGCCCATGGTTATTGTGGCCTAGTTTTAAAAAATAGGTTATTGCAGCCACTAGCTGACCACGGAAAAAGAACTGCAATGACTACAAGCAAACAAATAAACAAGACAACAAGGAAATAAATAAGCAAGCAACTAACCCTAGGCTATCACGGCTATTACACATATTACATCCACTAGGCATCAAAGTTCGCCACCAGTGCAAATATAGGGAACAAAGCAGCATATCATATACACTGGTTGTCAAAGTTGGCGACCAGCGCAAATAAACGCCGCAGCAAAACAAATCCAGAACTGAAACCACTTCAAAAGATCTCAAGAAACAATATCCTGGGTACCCATAATGCTGGCAAGATGCTTAGCAAGCTTATTAACTTTCTCTTGTTTGGCGCTTAAATCCTCCAGCGCTTGCTGTTGCACCAGAAAATATGCATCTGAATTCTGCAGGGACTTCCTCATTCCTTCAGCTTCCTGTCGCAGCACATCTGATCGATGTCTTTCAACTTGAAGTTGAGACTCAAGAAGACGAACTGATTCAGGCAGCGAGTTTGAAGAGCTTGTGCCAGCAGTAGTGGCTAGTAACTCGAACACTACATCAAGACAGGACTTTTGGGTTCCCTCACTATCGTCAAGATAGTTTTTATCAGCTTTCTTGGAGACCAACAGGGATGTCTCACTATCTTGAACCTTATCTGCATTACTTCCTTTACCATTGGATAACGCGGTACTGTTCTCCAATATTTTGTCCGCATTCTAAAAGAGAAACAAGCAAACACATCACATGTTTACCATGTTGTATATGAAACTCATTTTGGTAAATGAGTTCAGTAGTAAAGTGGACAGGATAATAGCATGAAACAAACATATATCTATGTACCATGGTCACTTTATGGTCTATATCATTCTAGTTTTTGTTGCCAAATCAAGATAGAGACACAGTTCAAATAATATTTGTTCAAGACAAAGCAGAATAGACAGAATATAAGTGTGGGTAACTATAGAGCAATAACAACACTTGTAATGTGCATGACATGAGAACATAACTGTTTATTCAATTGAAACTAAAATCAACAGAGAGCGGGTTACAACAGCAAACCAGTTAAAGAAACAGGTTTAAAACATACCTGTTGCGCCATTGGAGTTTCAATTCCATCCTTCAAAATTGAAAATAGTTGGTATGAGTAAATACAGTAATGCAAGAGCAAAGGAGTATGAACCATAGCTACAGAACCTGACCTGAGAACAAATCTTCTTCTCCTTTAAGCGTTGAGTTGGGATTCAGAGTGGTGGTCCTCGTGCTTTGGGCACTGCAGTTCCCTTACTAACTGCTCGTGTTTGGGTGCTCTGTGGTGGAGACGGTGTTGTGTCATCTGGAACTAGGTTACTATCTGCCGGGGTTGGGGTTAGAAGGGGTGTAGCTGGTTCTCTGTCCAACTGGGTAGGGGTACAATCTGCGAGAGTCTGGGTTATGTGTGGTGGATCTGGTCCTTGGGCAAGTACAACCGTGGTTCTATCTGCATCAACTGGTAGCACTATCTTTTCTGAAGACCGTGTTGTTACTCCCTTAGATACTGCAATCACGCTCTCCAATTCAAATGGCTGATAAACAAGAAAAGTAATTGAAAGTATGGACATTGTATGATAGACAGGTGCAATGGATAGTGGGGAATAAAAGAGGGCATGAAATAATTCATATTTATGTTGTCTAACCAAACAGGATAGCATGACACAATTTCAAATATATGATGGCTAACTAAACAGGATAGCATGACACAATTTCACATTATGATGGCTAACTAAAAAAGATGGAAAGACATAGTTCAAAATACGAGACTATGTAAACAGGATGACACGACATAACTATATAATGTGTTTATTAAATAGGTTGGCATGCCATAATTCACATACATTCATGGATAGAATGCCATAATTCAAAATATGATGACTGTAAACACTAAACAGGATGAGATGATTTAACTATATGATGTCTTTATTAAATGGGTTGCCATGCCATAATTCAGATAGATGATGTGTATGTACTATGTAAACATGATGGCATGATATAATTCAAATATATGATTTATATAGTAAGCAAGTAAGCAGATGGCAATCCATATATGATGTAAAAACTAAGCAATGCAAGGCAACATGCATGACATGGGTAATATAACCCTGCCAAGTTTGAGCATAGACCTCGGGGGGGAAATAGGACTGGTCATCAGTCTCTGAATCCTCCTCTGGAGCTCTTTGTAACCAGCAAGATGTCTGCTTCAGCAGGTAGCATTGTCTGCTCTGAATACCTTGTTTTCACTCCAGATGCTTCCATCACCGCTTCAAATGGCTGATGCATAGGAAGAGTAGTTGAATATACAAACGTTGTCGACAAATGGAACACGTAATACAAAAAAATGATAGCATGATATAATTCACATACATGATGATTGGCTAAACAGCATGGCATTGCATAATTCACATATATAATGCCTTTGCAACAAGATGGCAATGCATAATTCACATATATGGTAATTAGACACTGAACAGGTGGCATTCACACAAAGCATGTCTAAACTAATCAAATGACATAGCAATGCGAGACACCATACGCACGATATGAGCAACATAACCCTGCCAAGTTAGATTATACACCTTGGGGGGGAATAGGACTGGTCATCTGTCTCTGAATCCTCCTCTGAGGAGCTATCCGTAACCAGCGAGATATGCGCTTCGTCAGATAGCATAGTCTGCTCTGAAGACCTTGTTTTCACTCCAGAATTTACCATCACCGTGTCAAATGGCTGATGCACACAAAGAGCAGTTGAATGTACTAACATTGTGTAATATGTAATGAAAAAAAGGACGGCCTGATATAATTTACATATAAGATGACTGGCTAAGCAGGATGGCATTGCAAAATTCACATATATGATGCCTGGCTAAACAAGATGGCGTTGCATAATTCACATAAACGATGAATAAACTGAACAGATGGCATTCGCACAAAGGATGTCTAAACTAAGCAGATGACATATTTGATGTATAAAGTAAGCAATGCAAGACACCATATGCATGATATAACCAACATCAGCATGCCAAGTTAGAGCGAAGACCTCAGGGGGTAAATAGGAGTTGTCTTGTCCTTCTGAATCCCCCTCAGAACTGATATCTTCCTCTCGATTACAATCTGAAATGCGTGGAGGGGGGCTGCCTTTGCGCCTACCATGGAGCGACGTCTGCATGAAATTTTATTGCCACGCAAGGCTCGTCTCTTTTGCTCTACATGTTCAGTTCCATTGTTTACAAGAAATGTCATGCATAGGAATAAAACATAGTGAGATTATGTAAGGAGTGCATGCAGAAATCTAGAGTGATGGTAGCAACCTGTGGATAGACCCAAAACCAATAATAGCAGGCGGATAATGGCTTCAGTTAAAAAATACAGATAATGGCTTCTTTACTGTTTTTTTCCCACCCAACATGAAACTCATAGTAGACACCAGAGATTAACCAGATAGTAGATAGATACTATTGATAGCGGCCCCGATATGTACCCCACAACCATTTAAAAACTCAAGTTTGACCATTAGTTTGGAGCTGACTCTGAGTCTAATCGGCGAACAGGATGATAAAGTAGCATGTAATATTAAGCGATGCATAACATAAGCAGACACGACAGAGTGCGACCTCTCTTGCGGACCCGTGTAGTCCTCGAGGTCATCTGCTCGGTTGATGATGGTAATGCAATTTTCATGGCTGCCAGCGGCGGGGAAGAAGATCTGAGGCGGCGAAAGACAGTCTGGAGGCCGGATCCCTGCTGTGCTGGACCCTTCTGTCGTTGGAGCTACTGAGCTGGGGTGGACGACGGCGCAGCAGGAGCGGGACAAACCACGCAAGGTTTTCTTTGACAACTATCTGTAAGAGAAGTAATTCTGTAAGGGCTCGTTTGAATTGGAGAATTCCAACAATGCAGGGATAGGAAATAGACAGGAATAGGATAGGAATGCACGTGCAAAACAGAGTATTTAAAAACACAGGATTTCTGCCAATCTGGGTGTTTGATTCACAACAATTGGAAGATCACAGGATGCAAAGAAGCATGGTGAGATTAAGTCAAACCACAAGAAAATGTACGGTTATAGTGCTATTATGCTACTATCTCTTAGTCTTGTGTTTCATGAATAAGAATTTGAAAAGGAGGACAAGTGAAAATTAAAATTCCTATGTTTTGTCTTTGAAGGAGACACTAAAGGAACAAATCCGTGTGCTCAGTGCACAATATATATAACATGTATAGTAAAAAAGAGATGCAACAAGTGTACAACCTCTTTGGCGAAGCCATGTCGATCTCAGCGTGATTGGGTTGGCCAGTGAGGATGCTCCGGCTGACTTTGCTATCGGAGGAGGGGAAGAAGATCTTAGGCGTCTGGAGATGGAGCCCGAGGTACTGCTCCGCTGTGATGGAGGGTTTCGTCGTTGGAGCAGCTCCGATGAGTTGTATGACGCCGAGGCTGAAGCAGGACAAGAGAGACAACGAACAACGTTAACCTGAGTGGAATTCTAAAAGCATCTCCAATACATGACGTAAAATACATAACCACAAAGTGCTAGATGTAAACTACATGAGCCGCTCATCTTTAAACTTAACTGTCGAAACTGAACTTAACTGTCGAAACTGAATTTTGTTGTCGAAACTGAACGCACTAGCAAGGTGAGGCTACACGTCAGTCGACTGACTTTTTCATCTCTGGTCAGTCGATTTTGCAGCCGTTGGATACGAAATCAAGGGCCTGCGGTTCATCTTCAACCTCCACCCCCCTGAGCCGCCAGCCACCATCGGCCAAACAGCAGCCCCCCGCCGCCCGCGGCCGGCGGTGCGCCGCCCCGCCCGCCCCGAAAACACTCCCCACCACCGGTCCGCCGCCGCCCCGGCCATCCCTCTAGGCCCCCCCGTGCCGAGCTTTTGCTCCGGCGATCCCCACGCCACCGCCCCGCCAACGCCCCGCTACCGCCGGCGACCACCGCCCCCATCCTGAACCCTAAGATAGATAGTGGGGTACCTCTCCGGCGAGCCCCCTCCCCGCTGCGGCTGGTTCTTCCTTCACCCCGGTGACCCCCCCCACCCCCTGAAAATCGACTGACCCAAAAGTCGATTCAGTCGGCTGAAGTGTAGCTAAATCGGAGCAGCATCGCAAGCAAGAGCAAGAGCGAGAGCAGCAGCGCGAGCAAGAGCAATAGCAAGAGTAGACCAGGCAGGGGACCGAGAGCAAGAGCAGAGCAGCAGCGCGAGCGAGAGCTAAAGCAGCAGCAGCAGCTCCTACTGATGTGGACGTCGCCGCCGAGGGAGCGACGCCGTGGAGGAAGTGTCCGGCGACGCCGCCGTGGATGGAGCCGCGCCGTGTCGGCTCGGGACCGAGCGCCAACAGCACTGTGAGATCGAATCAAGAAGAAAATGCGGCGATTAGTGTACAACCTCTTTGGTGGCGCCGATTAGGCCGCAGCTTCATCCAAGGAAACGGTAATGATGATGCTCTTCCGGTGTTGCAGGTGAAGACGGCGGTGTGGGAATGGAGGTGGCGCGAAAGACGAGGGGAACGTCGGGGCAGCTCCTTGGAGGTGCAGGACGGGGTGGCTGAACCGGCGGGACGATGAGATCAACGACGGATCCTCATCCGGTACGGTGGATCAGGGACGTCGAGGTGTCGCTGTGGACGACGTCGTCGGGGAAGAGGCTCCGGCTGGGTGGCGGACGGAGCAGGGTGTGGGGTTTCGTCGCGGGTTTCGCGGCCTCGGTGTACGAATGGGTGGGCGGATGGGATGGCAGTGGGGAACCATGGCTTAGAGACGCGCTTGTCCGAAATGTGGGGTAAGTTACGAAATTACCCCCACCGATTTGACGCGGTTCTTTCGGTTCAGGGGTAGCACGGGCATTTCGCGTGTCGGGATTTCACAGGAGGTGGGAGTTTTTGCGCGCGTTGTAATTTCGGAATAGCAAGGCGCGGGTTGAGATGGAGGGAGTTGTCGGAGCACAACGAGACAAAGATATATCTTAAATATTTCGGGCTAACAAGGCGCGGGTTGAAATTTCCGGACAAGCCTAACGTGTACTGTACCAAATCAATGCGCACTACAAATGTCATTCAAAACTTTGAATTCATGTTATGTTCAATTAAAATATTTTGCTACGTGTATAATGCATGCAACCTACTACTCAAATGAACGTTTTAGTGCATTCCAAACGTATATACTACCGCTTCAATATGAACTAAATTTGAATTCCTTTCTCTATTTGAATAAGATCTACAGTAATGATTGTTGTGCAGTCAAAGCATTTGAATTCGTTTCTCTGTTTTAATAAGATCTACAATCATCATTATTGTCAAGTTAAACCATCGTTTGTGTATTATCTTCACAGCACACCACATGATTAGTCTCGAGTTACATATGAACTATGTGTACTATATGAACTCGAACTAGATTTTTTGAATCCACTTTATTTTGATTTCAAATCACATTACATTTCTAGCTCTAGCTAGATCTTCATACTCTAAACCATGTCTCATATGTATAATGTGTTTATCACATTATGTATGGTGCCCCGCTCCCTACGCCTACAAGTATTTAGATGTGAGTTGCAAACACCACACATTACCACAAATTCAAATAAAATGTGAGAATGTTCGATATATAGTATTGTTTAGATTGTTCGATATTTAGTTGTAAGCTGCAAACACCACACATTATCACAAATTCAAATAAAATGTGAGATTGTTTGATGTATAGTATGGTTTAGATTGTTCGGCATTTAGCTGTGAGTTGCAAACGCCATGCATTATCACATTATGGTATAACATGTGCACAGCACGTGTATCACCGCTATATTCATGCAAGCAATGTTTAAAACACTATGATCTCCTATTCAAATATATGAATCCGCTTTCATATCAAATTATGATCTTTGTTAGTCTCTTACACCCACACAATCCTCTAACCTTTGTAGCTGCCACTAACTTTCTCTCGTGCATGCACACGCCCTCCTCGCCCTCCCCCTGCCTCGGCATTCTATCCACCGGGCACATTCATTTTTTTCTTTAGGTCGTTCTCCTAGAGTCTCCACAACTCCTTTCCGACACACACCGATCGATAAACCTCTCCAGCGATGCCTGCCTACAACATACACACACACCTTCAATCTCCTCCTTTATGTGTCCTTGCCTCGTGTCTCTCATACGGTCAGACACACGTGTAAACTCTCGCCCCTCTTTTCATCGATCTCACAACCACACACTCCTCCCCCTATCTAGCTAGTAGTTGGGCCTCTCGCACCACTTCCTAGCTCCATTCTCTCTGTCTATCCATCTCGCTGGGCCTTATTTGCCTCTAACAAATGGATGTACACCGACCGATCTCTCGCTATACATATAGCTAGCTAGGTCCTTATAACTCGTTTTTACCCACATGTCAATCGATCTACCTCATTAGTTGTGTCTCTCCCTTCCTCCGACAAACAACAATTGGTCTACCGATCTAGTTAGGGTTGCTTACCAAACACATGGTTCCCCTTCATCATCCATGGATGCGCCCGACAGATCTATCACACACAGGCACACACAGAAACACATCCCCACTCTTATTGATAACATTGCAGTTCCACCCTCAGTTTTTCTAGTAGGCCTCTCCCACCATCTTCGAGAAGAAACTCCATCACCCATCCAGCACTCTACCCCTCTCCCTCCCTCTCTCTCTCATCTCTCTCTGTCCCATCATATTTCCCGTCCTTCAGTTATGTATGGATGTCGACCGATCTCCCTCAAGACATAGATGGGTCTCTCCTTCTCAACACATATACGAGTCGTTCTACCTCTATAGTTAGGCCTCTGCCTACCCCTCTCCCCACCCCCCCTCCCCCCCACACACACCGATACATCGAGCGCTCTAGTCATGTCTCCCTGCCACACACAAACTTGACATGTGCCCTCCAACGTTCTGGTAGGCCAGTCGCCCTATATCTTTGACTTGCACACACACACAATTTTGATGGCTCTCTTCATCGATCTCGCACCCACCCACTTGATCCTCTCTTCGACTC
>NC_057799.1:28137639-28149858 GCF_018294505.1 Triticum aestivum
TGTATCTCTCACACACACCCACGTAGGTGGGGGATGTGAACGAAGAGAAGAGGTGCATGCACGGTGCACGTACTCCGTCTCTTTCCCAACCACACCCGCGCGATACACGGTGGAGCTCATTTCTGTACGAAAAAGGCAGCCCACGTGGTAATTTGGCATGTGTACGGGTTGTCCACTTGGTGGAAGGAGGATCGTCTACCACGGGTGAACAAACAAATTGTGACTTGACGTGTTATGTTAAAAAAGGGGCAAACCATGTGGGGCCTACCTTAGAGGCAAGGCTCTATACACTGGAGTACTTTTGATGTGTCCCGTCAACTCGTAGAACGAGGAGAAGCTTGCTTAGTACGCCGCTCCCCCGCCCACGGGCGCGGTGGCTCGCAGGATGAGGTGAAGCTTGCTCCGCCTTACGCCCGCTCCCTCGCCCATGCGTGCGGTGGCTCGCAGGACGAGGAGAAAAATTTACTACTCCCTCCGTTTACTCCTCGTCCCTACTACCTTGGTTATAGAGATTATATCATATTGTTTGGAATATATATGTCCTTTAGTAGATTTCAATATGAACTACTAGTACATACTCCAAACACTGATGTATATAGACGTATTTTAGAGTGCAGATTCCATCATTTTTCTCTGTATGTAGCACTCTCCCTCGCCCCTCGACCCTCGCCCACGTGGTGGACGTGCAGCAATTCACTCGGTCTCATATAGCCAGAATGATATATACTGCACTACCATTATTGCTCGACTTCCCGAAGAGGCGAAGAGCCAATCGCAAGGTTAATATTTTGGAGATGCCAAGTGCAAGGTTATAGGAGAACGAGTAGTAGGTGCCGCGTCATTTATAAATAAAGTTTTTTTTCTTCAGTGGCACGTACGCAATATGATAGGTTCATATGGAGAGAAAGGAAACCGCTCCACTATATACATAGTCAGGATGGGCCAGCCTACACGGTTGCTTGTTGGGGTTTCTCTCTTCACACTCTCTCGCACAAAACGACTGTGGCCACATCTCTAACATCCCGGCGGATCACTTCCGCTTGGGGAAGGGGTGGATGCTTAGTGTAGATGCGGTGGCCGTCGCCGATGGCGAAAACCCACTGTCGGCATGTCCCGATCAGGGGTCCCGCCGTTCTCTCTCACAAAGCCGGTGAGGTTGCCTTCGTCCCTTGCTCACTGCCGCGATGTGAGCAGTTGCCGCCTCCCGCCGCCCTCCTCAAGGTTGTGCTACGTCCCTCAGGTACAACTCCCTTTACAGCCGGCTTGCACTACTGCTCCAACTGCCCACATCACTCCCTGTGGATATTTCTCTACTTCTTTGCCCCACACATACCTCTACTGTCTTCTACGTACTGTATTTGTGACGAGTTTATGTCTCATCAACTAGTCCCAGTAATCTTATTCTAATCACGCTTCTTCAATTTCTTTGCCACAGGGATGCTCATCTCGATTTTGGTGAAACTGCACAAAATGATCCAATGGTCAAAAGGTTGCAAACTTCATTTATTAGGAAGCTCAAACGTTGCCCGCAAATTGAAGCCTGGTCAGGGTTCACGGTTCAATGGCTAGGGACTGCATGGATCGTTTTTTTCTTTAGCTGCCTTTGTTCCAAAATAAATGTCAACTTTAGTAGTAGTACAACTTTGTACTAAAGTTTGCACAAAGTTGAGACACTTATCTTGGAACGGAGGGAGTACATATTTGCCATGATCTGTCAATCATTGAGATGCAATAGAATGGATGTTAGTCTCCTTTGTATTTGATGAAATGTTGCAACGGGCAACCTTGGACGCAAGATACATGTAACAGAAGCTGGAAGCTTCATAGCATTGTACAAATTTATCTCGCTGATAAATTACAGTACGTACTAGACTAGTACTTCCTCCGTTCCTAAATATAAGTCTTTGTAGAGATTTCACCATGAACCACATGGGGATGTATATAGATGCATTTTAAGTGTAGATTCATTCATTTTGTTCCGTATGTAGTGGAATCTCTACAAAGACTTATCTACTAGTAATAGCTAGCCCCCACTACTAGGAATTCTCTATCCTCTCCTTGAGCCACATCATCAAAATTGACGTAGCCGTTAGATGAAGTAAATTAGTCCATAATAGCCGTCTGATCTAGACGTTGAGAGGCTCCGCACTAAGCCACATGCAAGCATGCAGAAATACCGTGCCACATGCATGTGAGTGGGTTTTAAATCACATCAACATGTCTACATGCAAGCATGCACCGGTAGCATGCATGTAAGTGAGCTTTTAAGTCCCATTAACATGTAAAAAAGAAAAATATAATCCCATTATGCAGTAGGAGTTGGCTGATCTTTTTTCCTTACGTGGGATGATCTAAATGATGATGGGAGTTTATTTAGTTTGGCTACCACATTTGTCATGCGGTTATAGAGTTTTTTTTAGTTCTATGAAATCGATAATTTTGCGCAGAGAAATATACCGCTGTTCCGCGGCAACGCGCGGGGACTCATCTAGTAATATTTAGGAACGGAGGGAGTACTATGTAAAGAGTTAGGTGTCGCACGGTGATAGTGTGAGGTGGGCCATGTAATCACTGAGCCTGCGTGTTTTCACTGCTCTTGCACGCCTCCGCTGTAAGAATGGAGAAAAATGTAATCTAGTAGTAGTACCTCCTTTCGCCGAAAGCGTGGGACATCCACCAGTCCTACCACCTCAGTAATAAAGACCAATGAGCCGTCAAATCACATAGTCCCAGCAGTAAGTTGGACGGACGAAGCAACCATCACTCTTGCGCCAGCGAGAGGTCGCGTCCGCTCTACCCGGGAATGAATGTGGCACCGATTCTTTGGAGCGGCGCTGACCGTTTTGGGCGGGAAGCACGCGCGGGCGATGGAGGGGCTTTGGGTGGGCCAGGCTGGTCAGGAGCGGGTGTGGCAGCTGTCCGCATGTCCCTACCGGACACGCCCGGAAACGAGAGGATGCACCGACTCTCGCGGCTAAAATCGTACACGACACAACATCTCTCTGTAGGAGTAGGTCAATTTGTCGCTCTCTCTAACACACGCATGCTGTTAAACACACACACACACAGACACACACACACGCACGCACGCACCTTGGTCCCGTTGCACCTTCTAACGTGACTTATTACACCTAGACGGAGGGAGTAGTAAGTATACGAGATACGGTGGCACACTGACTCAAGTCGAATACAAGTGCCCAAAATTTGTGTGCATGTTATAATAAGGATTCACTTAAAATAGTACGTGAGCGAACAGAGGGATCAATTGGACAGTGTTCCCGAGCAGTAGCGAGATGTGTGAGGTAAGATACACCGCTGGCGCTTTTAATTTTTCTTATTAATTTGTTTGTTTCACCCTCTGACTGGTGGGACCCAACGTACTACGTGGAGAGAGGTAAGGTGACTAAGGCTGCATT
The DNA here is from genome assembly GCF_018294505.1 of Triticum aestivum. Classification (NCBI taxonomy): domain Eukaryota; kingdom Viridiplantae; phylum Streptophyta; class Magnoliopsida; order Poales; family Poaceae; genus Triticum; species Triticum aestivum. The sequence continues at coordinate 28,141,056 of NC_057799.1, forward strand.
ATTTCTGCACCACTGTGGATAGTCTTAAAACCAAAGCCACATGACACGATTATGATTGAAATCCCAATGACTCCCACACACACAAAAAAAACACGGCATGCTTGTCACACGAATGCAGGAATGTATAAAAGGTTATTTCCCTCTCGTTGAACATAACGGGAGGGTTGTGTAGCTGGTTAGCCTGTTCGCTCGTCAAACTTGAGGTCTCGGGTTCGATAACTACACTTGAGCATAATTTCTGCCAGGAGGATTCTTTGACTGGTCAAAATGTTTTCTAGGGTTTGCACGCTTCACACTCTCTCTCCAGTATATATATACACGCTGGAGCCTCAACGCTTGTAGTTGCTCTCTTCACACTCTCTCGCCCTCTCCCGCTGGAGCCTCAGTGCTTGTAGTTGCTCTCTTCACACTCTCTCGCCCTCTCCAGATCTAAACAAGACTTCGTTGGCCTCTCTCTCCCCTCACTGCTGCTCAAAGAGCCGGTAGGATCCGTCCGCCGGGAAGGGAAGGAGGCTTAACGATGTCGCCGTCGGCGAGGGACTACCGGTGCAGCTGTTCACTTTCCACCCAGTGGCGGCGCGGGAGGGCCTCCGACCCCTTCTTCTTCGCTGTCGTCCCATCGCCCACCGAACCACGCCCCAAGTACCTTAAGGTATAATTTACTTACTCCACATGCATTGCTCTAGCTGCATGTATACCATGAATCTAGGACGTAGTTCATAGAGGAAAGGAGTGGGGGAAAGTAGTGGGAAAAGTTGTATATAGCATGAATCTAGGACGTGGTTCAAAGAGGAAATGAAGGGGGAAAGTTGTATAGCATGAATCTAGGACGTGGTTCAAAGAGGAAAGGAATGGGGGAAAGTTGTGGGGAAAGTTGTATCACATAAATCTAGGACGTGGTTCAAAGAGGAAAGGAAGGGGCGAAAGTACTAGTTCAAAAAGGAAAGGAAGGGACAAGGCTGTAGAGTTTGAGCAGGACTAGATTTGCTGCGCTCACATAGGGAAAGGTGTCCAAAGATAACAAAACTGGTACCAACACAAATATGCTCCTTGGTTGTTTGTTCTTTGTTGCAACAGACTGTGCATGACCACAGTACATCGGTAGATACACATGGTGCTGGTGCGTCCACTGTCCCGTGCAACTCATTGGCTGTTGTTAATCTAAGGCCCTGTTTGGTTAAAAACTCCCTAGTCCCTACCTACTTGGTTCCAGGGACTAAACATGGACTAGAGGTTATTAAATGACATGCTAAAAGACCATGTTACCCCTAGTAATGAACTAATAGAGACAAGCTGCGATGCGTGGCAGGGGCAACTGTTGAAAAAGTCCCAAAAAGACTCCCTCGGGGTCTTCTTTCTTTAGTCCCAAATGCCCACTTTTAGTCCCTAAAAGTCCCTCCTGTTTGGTTTAGATGGGACTGACACGGAGTTTTTTTAGTCCCTACACCAAAATGTCCCTGTAAACAAACACCCTCTAATAATGCGGCTGGAAAATTGATGCAATGCCACAGTTAAAAGCAAATTACATGTTTAACGAATTTTATTGTTAATATAATCTCTATGTTAATATTAATCAATGCCACCGTTTGAGAAATGCTACTATCTTGCTTTCTTTCCCATTTAGATAAGGTAGATGCTTCTTTTTGTTGGCTTCTGTGTCATCCACCATTATTGACCACAAATTATTTCCTTTGCACCTCTGTGTAAACAGGGTTATCTACTTCACATCGTTATTGTGACCTTTTGTTGCACTGCACAAAACACTTCTGTTTTAAGAGTGTTTTGTGCAGTTCAACCAAAATGTCACACCGACAACGTTGCTTGATTGCTTGATCTTAGTGGAACTGCACAAGAGGAGATCTTACTTCCTATCCGTTAAGGCGAATTTGGTTCAGATCTTCTTCTTGTGAGTTTATTGAATTCCGCATCATGAGAGGTCAGTACTAGCCTTCTTTCACATGATTCTGCAGTGTGCTTTCATATGTTGTGCTACTTGTACGATAATGTTGCTTGATTTTAGTGAACTGCACAAATGGAGACAAGACTTCCCATCTGTATGTGCACCGTAATATCCCATTGAGGTAAGATAAGGATATTTCACAAGGAGCAGTTGAAGGATGGTTACATTACTCCCCACAAGACCAAACTAACTTCAGCTCAGAAGGACTGACAAATCTCCATTTTTTTGTTGTGATGCGCGAGTACAATGTTGTTCTAGGATTCTTTCTGGTGAGTTCCATTTTTCTAAAAGTGTGCTCTACATGGACCATGTATGTGCCTGTTGAAACTGTCAATTCATAGTACAGTTTGCTTTATACTAATCACTTTTTTGTATTTGTGCAAACAGGGGTGCTCAACTTGATTTCAATGGGAACTGCACAAAATGTTCATGAATACATCGAATCATTCATTTCCACCACAAGAAAGGAGGTGCCGATAAGTTCAAGGCGTTGCAACATATAAGGGCGAAATCATACAAGCTACGCGCGAATTTGGTTGATTTTGGTGGAACTGCACAAAAAGAACAGCTGGTTTATTTAGCACGAGGTGCCATGTCAATGTCCGAACTGATGGAAAACCCTGCCCATTCCACAATCGTAGGCATTTGATATTTTGGAATGGGACAACCTTGTCAAATTTTGCTCACTGATTTTAGCAAGACATGCGTTTGATATTTTCGAATGGGACGCCCTTCGCTGTCAGCAGCGTCGATCAATTTTTTCTTTACTCTTTAGTTATGAAGTAGATATTGCCTCTGACATGTGAGTAGCTGAGATGCATAATCATTGATTGTTTTGAATGTTCTCTATGAATTGCCAGGCCTGTGTGTTTGATTGCAATGTACATAAACGCTAAAAAGCTGCTCAAACTCTTTGTACTCCTTCTGTTCCTTTTTACTTCGCACATTGTGAAAGTGCATACTTTTTTGTATAAGATTGGTCAAAGTAGAGATACTTTGACTGCAGACAAAACTTGTATGCAGACTAGAAAGGACCGGATGGAGTACATGTGAAACTGCTACAAACGAGGTGATCACCCTGGGAATAATACTAGTACGTATTGTTTTGCATGTTCATCCAATGCCAGTGATACAGGAATTCGAACTAATCGAACTAAATTCATTCATACACGGTCGGATTTCATATAAACATGCCGGATTTCATTACATTTCATACATTCTTCAACTAAAAAGTGGTGCGCTGGAGGTATAATTAATTAACCGAAGCTACCAGCCTGTGTCCCGCTGAGCCGAACAGAAGCTTCAGTGACTTAACTACAGGTGCAGTTGCGTAACTCACATGTGGCCTGTTGGGCCCACGTGTCAGTCAGCCAACTGCACCAGCAGTTAAGTAGAAGCAGCGTTCTTCTCCAGTGCAGCTCTCCGACTCCACGTCGCCGCCAAGAAGCTAACCAGCCGTCAATGGTCAGCCCGCCTAGCTTGGCTCCAACCGGAGGGTAGCAGCGGTGGCCTTACTTGGAACCGAGCGGCGGTGACCTACCGTGTTCTACTCTTCCTCATTTTCTGTGTGGCGCGGCCTCGTTGGCAGCGGGGCGGGGCCTCCGCGGAGCCGGCGATGTCCTCTATCTCGTTGCCGGCGGGCGGCGGCTCAGCGGAGCGGTGGAAATCCTCCCCCACGTTGCCGGCAGGGTGGGGCCTCGGCTTAGCCGGCGATGTCCTCTGCCTCGTTGTTGGAGGGGCGGGGCCTCCGCGGAGCCGGCGGTGTCCTCTGCCTCGTTGTCGGCGCCGCGGGGCCTCGGCGGAGCAGGGCCTCGTCGACGCCAGCGGAGCGGGGACTCATCGGAGCCGGCATTGTCCTCTGCCTTGTCCTCGGTCTCGCCAAACAGAGCCCCGCCCGCTTCATTGCCTTCTTTGCTAGCCTCTTTGTAGGCGGCCGCAGCCTCCGCCACCAGCATGCGGTACCGCCAGCGCTCGAGGCGGCCCTTGCGGGCGGAGCGGTACGAGTCAAGCAGGTCCTCCTGCTCCGCCCGCTCCGCGGTGATCTACTCCTCCGCCTGCAGGTGCTCCTGGAGGAGATGGTGGTTGTAGGCGGCGTCGGCCTGTGCCTCCCAAAACTGCTTCTCACGCATCTGCCTCACCCTGTCCATATATTGGGCACGGGCCTCGCCGATGGTCATGGTGCAATGCACCGGTGAGGATGGCACGGAGGAGGGGGTTGGCGGCGGATCGTCGACTACCATGTTCTCCATTGGGACGTCGTCGTTCTCCGGCTGCCTGCCGGCCAGCCGGTCGTCAGCAATGGCTGCCATCTCCTTGTGGTCCGTCGTCCGCCCGTCCCGAAGAGCGCTGGAGCGCGAGGAAGCCATGGTGGGCAGTAGTGGTGTGGACAGGAGAAAGGGGACGCATGCGGATGACTGCGGCTATGGCCGGCGCAGCAGTTTATATAGCAATGGTGGGTGGGCGGAGGGACGGACATGTGGCGCCGGAGTAGCCGCCTCGGCAACCGCGTATCATTAATGTGGGCGGCAGATGGACGGACAGACAGCACTTGTGTCGTTTGAAGGCGGAGCAATCGCCTGCACCGGGAAGCGGGGCGGGCGGTGCTGACTGTTTCGGGCGGAAAGCGCGCGCGGGCGAGGAGATGACTTTACTTGGAGAGGATGACAATGGGGACCCACCAGGTCCATAGCCTCACGTACGCAAGTGCCTCCTTATTATATATATATATATATATATATATATATATATATATATAACTATAATTCATTTTGCTTCCTCCTGGTTTCCTGACATCACGGTCCCACACCATTGTCAACCTATGTAGTAGTCAATAAACGAGAGAATTGCACAAGAAGCGGCCAACAGCTGGGACCAAGCAGCTCGAGCAGTATTTGTGTTTTTGAGGTGTGAGCGCTGCACAGTTTTTCGATGTTTACCCCAGATATTAATTTTTCTCCTCTGAACAACAACGAAAACATCGCTGCAGGTATTAACTGGGCGGGCTGTGGCCCATCTAGCCCAGGCCAGATATCCAGCCCAGATATTAATTTTTTTCAAGCTGAAAATGGCTAGCCCAACTATACTTTTTTTAGGAATACCCAGGCAAGGTCAAGTTGTTATTCTCCGCCCCGCTGGGCTGCAAATCTTTCCTAGGAGGGATGCATTAGGCTTAACAAGAAAATGGGCTTTAAGAAATAATAAATGGGATGTAATTATAAAAACTGGGCAGTAACTATAAAAAAAATGCACCAAACACGTGATTACTTTATAAAATATTATTTTTGGATATTGAAAATTTTAATTTCATTAATTGTTGCGAGCGCAATGTTTCGTTGGATTTTTACGTAATATAAGTTTATATTGAAATTGTATTTAATCTGACTAGAAATTTTGGGATAAAAATATTTCGGATCCCATCAAAATGTGGGAAATTTTATTGAATTCTGTTTTGAACGGTTGGTTGAAGTCGGCTGTACTTTTAACAAACTGTAAATGGGCTGTAGTAAATTCCATTAGAATTCAAAAATGGGCTACACATTCTTACAAATCTCAAATGGGCTATAAGTTCTCTGCCACACACTTCTGGCCTTACTAAGTTGACGCGTCCCCTAAAAACCAGAGTTGACGCGTATGCAAGGCTTTGTCAACTTATAGTCAACACACGGTTCTAGCAGCAGTGGCCGTTGGATGTCCATCCAATGGATGTCGTGCTTCTTCTTCAATCTCGGATATTCTAGCTTCACCCGCCCAAAAAATGATTCCTCCCCCTGACATCTGGGGCGCACCATTTTGGAAGCTGACCTATGGGCCTACTAAGCTGATCTGCATGCATTCAAAAAAAAGTTGACGTACCAAGGGCTTTGCCCACTTAGTCAATATAAATGATTCTAGCTGCAGTGACCGTACGATGTCCATCCAACGGCCGTCATGCTTCTTCAACCTCTGGTCTTCTTGCTCCAGCCGCCCAAAGCAGCGCCGGTCGTGCCGCCTGCTCCTGCCTCCCGTGGACGGCTGTGCTGCCGCGGAGGTCTCACCGCCCCTACTACTCCCACCGCTGGCCAGGCCATCCCTCCACTCACCCACACCTCCTGTAATTCTGCGGCGACGGCAGCCTCACACCGCAGCCGAACCAGTGAATGCTCGTACTCCTCTCCGCGTGGGCATCCACTGCCGCGTCTTGCCCGGCTCCACGTCGTCCCCTTCCTAGGCCTCGCCGTCGTCCACCGCCGTGGTGCTCTCGGCGCGGCGTGGTCAATGTGGTCAACAACGACTTCCATCGGAAGAGTACTGTACGTGGAGAGGCTGACAGCTGGGTCCACGGCAGCCGCAAGGAAGTGCCTCCTTATTACGCGGAAAATAATTATTCCTCCACCTGACAGCGGGGACCCACCAGACGGGCCACCAGTATTTTGCGAAAAAAATCGTTTCCCCCTGACTGCTGGGACCCACCGGACGGGCCACCGTATTTCGCAAAAAAAACGTTCCCCCCGCTGTCAGCTCGGGCCCACCAGAAGTGCCTCCTTATTACGCACAAAAAAATGAATACTCCCCCGGCTAGCTGGGACCCACCTTGGTGGGAGACTGACTTCTGGGCCTACTAAGTTGACGGGGATGAAGGGCTTTGTCAACTTAGTCAATATGAACGATTCTAGCTCCAGTGACCGTACGATGTCCATCCAACGGCCGTGGTGCTTCTTCAAGCTCTGGTCTTCTTGCTCCAGCCGCCCAAAGCAGCGCCGGTCGTGCCGCATGCTCCTACCTCCCGTGGCCGGCTGTGTTGCCGCAGAGGCCTCACCGCCCCCTACTATTCCCACCGCTGACCAGGCCCTGCGGCGACGGCAGCCTCACACCGCAGCCGAACCAGTGAACCCTCGTACTCCTCTCCGCGCGGGCTTCCACTGCCGCGTCTTCCCCGGCTCCGCATCGTCCCTTTCCTAGGCCTCGCCGTCGTCCACCGCCGTGGTGCTCTCCACGCGGCATGGTCAACGTGGTCAAGGAACGACTTCCATCGGAAGAGTACTGTACGTGGAGAGGCTGACAGCTGGGTCCACGGCCACAGCCCAGTTTTTTTGTGATTTGCCAAGTAAGTCGCTTTGTCAGGCCTGTTGGGCTGCAAATCTTTCAAGACGAGCTGAGCTTTCATTCGGCTGGCTGAGAAAATGGCCCAGCAGTAATGAGAAATGGGCTGCACATTTTTAAAACACATCAAACCGGCAATTAGTTTCAAATATCTTTTTTTTTTCATTTCAAGATTTTAAATTACATTAATTTTTATGCGTGGAGAATTTGTTGGATTTTATATTGATATACATTTATTTTTAAAAGCAGTTTGAATGTGAGTCGAAATTTCGGGATTAAAAACAGCTCGGACCGCACCGAAATATGCAAAATTTCATATAATTTTTTAACCGTGGCCACAATATGGCCTGTAATGCTAACAAAAAGAATATGGGCTCCAAAAAAAACCTTAAGAATTAGCAAATGGGCTGTAAATTATTAGTAATAATGGCACATGAGCTGTATGTTGTTTTCCATAGATTTGAGGCTTTCCTAAAAAAGGTTGACGCACAAGCATTGACTGTTGGATGTCCATCCAACGGCCGTCGTGCTTCTTCAATCTCTGCTCTTGCTGCTCCAGCCGCTCAAACAAGCGCCGGCGGGACTGCCTGCTCCCTCCTCCCCGCGGCCGGCTGTGCTGCCGCGCAGGCCTCACCGCCCCACCGTACTCCCATCGCTGGCCTAGCCATCCCTCTACTCACCCACACCTGCTATTATTCTCCGGCGACGACAGACGAACCAGTAAACCCTCGTATAGTCGTACTCCCCTCCGCGTGGGAAACAACTGCCGAGTCTTCCCTGCCTCCGTGCGTCCCCTTCCTAGGCCTCGTCGTCGTCCACCGCCGTGGTGCTCTCGGCGCGGCGTGGTCAATGTGGTCAACAACCGACTTCCATCGGAAGAGTACTGTGCGTGGAGACGCTGACAGCTGGGTCCACGGCCGCAGCAAGGAAGTGCCTCCTTATTACGCGCAAAATAATTATTCCTCCACCTGACAGCAGGGACCCACCGGACGGGCCACCGTATTTCGCGAAAAAAAAACGTTTCCCCCCTGACTGCTGGGACCCACCAGCTACACCTTCGCACGCAAGGAAGTGCGTCCAGGCAAAAAAAAATGATTCGCTCCCCCTGACTGCTGGGACCCACCAGCTACATCTTCGCGCGCAAGGAAGTGCCTGACAGTTGGGAACCACCTGGTCGAAGCGTACATAGCGTTGTCATTCTGGTCGCGAACGTGTACGTACATATATACTGGTGGATGTAGAGGCGCGCATGTGTCGTAGTAGAGGCGCGCACGTAGCATGTACATGTACGTACAGTGGCCAGGGTGCAAGAAAGAAAATACGGCCACGTATGTGTACATACGGGCGGGGTCTCGAACGCCTACTCGCGCATACGTACGGCGAGGGCTCGTTGACATGGCTGGGTCGGAACGGAGAAACATCGTCGTCGTCGTGTTCATGGGGAGGCAACGGAATGCGTCGTGTTCATGGGGAGGCAACTGAATGCGTCGTGTTCATCGGGAGGCAACGGAACGCGTGGGAGCCAACCGGCTGGGTCGGAACGGAATGCGTGGTCATGTTCATCGGGAGGGCTTGGACGGAACAGGCGATGGAAACGAGGCCTGGCGTACCGCACAACGGAGGAAACGGACCTCCTACGTTGGGAACGGGCTCCTGTTGATCGGGAGGGGTGTGGCGTACCGCAGAACAGAGGAAACGGACCTCCTACGGTCGAAACGGGGGTCCTGTTGATCGGGTGGGGTGTGGCGTACCGCAAAACGGACG
>NC_057799.1:28150155-28171747 GCF_018294505.1 Triticum aestivum
GGACCTCCTACAGTCGAAACGGGGGTCCTGTTGATCGAGAGGGGTGTGGCGTACCGCAAAACGGATGAAACGGACCTCCTACGGTCGAAACGGGGTCCTGTTCATCGGGGGGGTGTGGCGTACCGCAAAACGGGACTCCACGGGATACTGTTCATCTCCACCGTCGACCTCCTCCAGCCTCCACGGGATACCGTCGACCTCCTCCAGCCTCCACGGGCTCCTGTTCATCCAGCCTCCACCGCACTACTCCACCGGCTACTGTTCAACCACACCTCCACGGGCACCCCTCCACCGTCTACTGTTCATCGAGCCCTCCACACCACGGGGTCCTGTTCAACCACCCCTGCACGGCACCCCTCCACCATCTACTGTTCATCCAGCCCTCCACCACACCACGGGGTCCTGTTCATCCAGAGGCAACGGCACCGCTCACTGTTCATCCAAACCCCCCCGCAACGCTCACTGTTCATCCCAGAGGTAGCATTGATCGGCTTCAGTTAGCAGCAGTAGCGAAGGAATCGCTCGATCGGGTTCAGTTAACAGCCATCGATCGATCTCTCGGGTTCAGTAACGCGTAGCCTGCAGTGTAATCGCTCGGGTTCAGTTAGAGCCCAACGCCTCGCTCGGGTTCAGTTCGAGCCAACGCCTCGCACACATGCGCGTACGTGTACGATAGAAACGCGCATCGCTCGGCCCCCGACCTCCCACCGTAACCGGGAACTCCCCGAAATTTTCTCGCCCTCGCTTCTACCACGGTTTTTCCGCCATGGACGGCCCAAAGAATGTCATGCAGCTGCGTCTCCGGCCCGCCCAGGACGAAAAGCCCATTTTCTGTCATGATTTTTTGTCATAGAAGTAGGAGCCCACCACATCTATGATGATACCGGGTTTCGTCACAATTATCGTCATAGAAGTGTCATATGTATGATAGAAAAAAATTCGTTCGGCCCAAAATGTCACGGATGTGTCTTTTTTTTGTAGTGTGGGCCTTGTTTCGATGTCAAATGAACTTGGTATATTAGCTCTTGTTTCCAAGTACTTTTCGTGTATTATCGTACCTATCTATCTATATATATCTAGGTTCAGTAAATGGGCCATGTATCGCTGTGAAATGAACTTGTTATGTTTGGGGCTTGTTTTGCTGTTGCCCCAGCGGTTATTTGAGACTTCCTTCAACTTGAAACTGTCTTTACTTGTTGTTGGATGCTTGGTGTTGTTGCTTTATTTGAGACTTCCATCAATCCTATGGATGAGAAGGCGAAGGCAAAGCTCGACCTTCAGTACGACAAGCTCAAGCTGGACACATACGTTATGACAAGCTCAAGCTGGACACAGGCACGGGCATGGAGCGCTCAAAGGCATGGTCGGTAGTATTATTACGTAGAATCACGCTAGCCCATGACTCTATCGGACGGAGATGCACAGGCGTTTGGCCCACAGAGCTGAACCTTTATCTTACGCAAACGCATCGTGTGGTATTATATAGAGTCATGTTCGCTTGTGTCTGTTTTCCTAATGATTCTGTCGACTCGTTTAGACGGAGAGGCACAGCTGAGAAGCCCATCGGGGCATACTTTAGTATTAGAGAGAGTCACGTTCATGCGTTTATTGCACAAACCGAACATAATTGGGTTCTGATATGAACACTCGTTGTTTACTTTGTGAGGCAATGAGTGGCGGATTAGAGAGACGCTGTTTTTGAACCGCTCAAAAGGCATGGTCGATAGAATTACATAGGCTCACGGAGATGGACAGGCATTTAGCCCACAGAGCTGAACCTTTGTCTTACGCACAGCCACAGGCGTTTTCTCTGTGAGGCACGAAATGGCCTATGCGAGGGGCGCTGTTTTTAAAATCTTATTTCCTTGTATTTAAAAGCACGGCCGTGAACTCCCTACGGTCACGGTTCCGTATTGAGTTGCGTCATCCTTCTTTCTTGATGTTGCGTATATTATTCGATATAGAAGGCGTAGACGTTCATGGCTATCTATATTTCCTTGTATTTAAAAGATAGCGACGGCATGCTTTTAAACAAAGCACAAGAACAGTGGTTCCACGACAAGCACGTCTCAATTTGCAGAAACAGCACTGTCGTGATTCTACAGGACGCTATGTTCCAGGCTGTGCACCATGTTTCCACCCAAACGTTCACCACAGGGTCATGGACATACACAGAGGAAGTGTCGTGCTGTGATAACAGACGCACAGTCTTACAGGTACAAGAGGCACGAGGAGGCATGTAGATTAACATCACCACAAATGAAACAGCTTATACATGCGCTCGCATATAGAGAGATGAATAAAAAGTGGACTACAAGAGATAAACTAAGTTGGTAGTACTAAACAACCGATGGTATTAATTAATAATGGAAATTAACGACAGGCATACAATATTAGAGTCAAATTTATAGTAGAGCACAGACAATAAATAGAAGTCCTGATCATGATAGATCGACTGGGTCACTGGAAACTCAAAAGTAGTACTCCCTCCGTCCAAAAATACTCGTCGGAGGAATGGATGTATCTAGATGTATTTTAGTTCTAGATACATTCATTTTTATGCATTTCTCCGACAAGTATTTCTGGACGGAGGGAGTAGTAGCTAGCATAAATATATAGAACTTGCCTCGAAGCATGTGGGATGTGGCTTGCAGCAAATGAACGGAGAACCAAGGCAAGGACCTAATCAAGGCGCCCGGGCTTGTGCCCTTGATGGTCCAGAGGTTGGACGAGAAGTGGGGGCGGCGTCGGCGAGGTGGATGTGCTCCTGAACGAGCTTCGCCAAAGTTTGCCTGTGGTCGAAGTAGGCCGCCATGGTCGACTCGTGGACGGCGCTGCAGGTGTCCTCGTAAACAATCTGTCTGTAGATCTGGCTGAACTTGTCGATGTCATCATGCATGATGAGGCGCTGCGCGGCGAGAGCGACCTCTAGGTGTTCCTCCGGCGGTGTGCCAATCGGGAGCTGCAGGGCCATCAGCGCGCGAAAGAGATCGTTCCCATGGAGGCCGGCGAGCCGGGTCGCGGAAGCCGAGGCGGAGGCTCGGCCTTTACGGAGGCGACGCATGGAATGGAGGCGAGCAGTCAGGTCCTTCACCTTGCTGTTGGCGAAGCTGAACTTGTGAATGAAATCTTCCAGTGCACCCTTGAGCCAGGCGCCGAAGCTGGCGTCGAAGAAGGAACGCACCGTGGCGGACATCAGCAGCCCCTGGAGGCGCTGCAGCGCATTGGGCTGCGGGTTGCTCTCCCTGACAACCGCGATAAGACGTACGGTGGTCGCCTGAATCGCCTCCATGGCCGATCTCTCGCTGTCTCGCTCTTGCTTTGATAGCCAGATAGTTGGATCGGAGTAGAAGAAGATGGATGGTGACGCTTTTAAGCAAAGCACAAGCACAGCGGTTCCACGACAGGCACATCTCGATTTGCATAAACAACACTGTCATGGTTCTACAATACACTATGTTCTAGACTGTGCAGTGTGTTTCCACCCGATACGTTCACCACAGAGTCACGGACATGCACAAAGGAAGTGTCGTGCAGTGACAACAGACGCACAGTCTTACAGGTACAAGAGGCACGCCTGCCTCTATATTGTAAAATATTTCAGCTAACGAGTTATTTGGAGAGGCACGGCCGTCACATCACACATGACTACGTGTTCCAAATGATTTTAGTCGCTCGCTCTATTCACAAAAGGAAATCCAAACATACAGACGGTGCACAAAAACATGAAAACTTGATAGTGTTTTGATCTTGTGAGTTGCTTCACAGCTGAAGAGCACAAAAACAAGTTCCTGACAACCTTACATGACAATGGATAAAGAACAAGCTCGAAGTCCAAACTGGAAAGCACGCAACAACAGCTATCTCTGACAGCCGGATAACCATTTTCAACATCCACAGGTTAATGGATCCGGCAAATCCATGATTGGACACTGGTTTGTCCAGATGTGTACTTTTAAATCCAAGTTCATATGCCTACAATACCCTGACAATATAAGACGAGCACGTCTAGAAGCCTTGTTGCCCCATTGAAGCACCTCTTCTTGATGTTCATAAAATCCTTCAGTGATGTTGTCTGGGGGGGAGGGAAACTTAAGCCTCATAGTCTCTAACGCCTTTGCGTTCCGAACAAAGAACGTTGCAAATTCAATGTTTTTGTTGCAGTGTACATATTTTTCCAGCGTTACTGTCTTCAGGCGAATGTCATGCTGTTTGAGAAACACCCGGTGCTTGTGGCGCCACTTATTTGTTACACCTTCCTCGCGGCATACTCCTCCCTGAAAATGCATGAAGAGTGAGAATACTCGACGACTACAAAGGGAGATAGAGGCCTCGAATATAGTACGCTATGCATTGTATGTGCTTTCAATGTGTCTGGAAATCGTTACCTCGATAAACAGGTTCTCTAGGCTAGGAAAGCATCGCATCAAGGCAACAACCTTGTGCAGATTTAATGACATATGGATAAGCAGGGTCTTTACAGATTGAACCGCCATTGATAGGCTGACTATAGACAAAGCCTGCGACAAGCACATATCATAAAATTAGCTGGATAAAAGGTCGCGTGACATCAAACTTCGGCACTGCAAGGAATACAAGTAAAGAGTATAGTGCAAAAGGTGAGTACCTCGATAACTGTAGAGCCAAAAACAATCTTGGATTCAGGAAATCCTTCATAAAAATTACCCAAACACTCAAGCTTAGGTGCAGAAAAGACAGTTATCTGCAAGTGCCGGCTCTGAATATCGTGAATCAATCGTTTAAGTGAGGGCGCATCCTCAACAACAAGTTCACCATTCTCACAAAGGATACAGATGACTTCACCTTAGCCTGAGTTTATTATGATGCAGTGGTCCAAGTTATTGCAAACAAGCAGGAGCAACTCGAGGGCAGGGCAACCATGGCTGATTATGCTTTGCAGTGAGACGTCTGATATATCAACTTCCAAAAATGAAAGCCTCTTAAGGAGTGGAAGTTTAAATGACCGTGCATACTTATCAGGTATCTGGCAAAGAGCAAATGTGACGGTGTGCAGCGAGGAGAAAAACAGCAGCGTGGAAGTCGGCGGTGAGGGCGCGGACTAAGAGATTTCATGTGGTAGTGTGATGGTTTTTCCCACAAAACCTGGGAACATGTAATAGAACTTGAGAACCTGGAGATTCTTCAGTCTTGGGGATCGAAGCCAGGCGTCAACTGTAGAGGGTCTGAAGTGAGGTAACACGCCGAAATGCAGAGACGATGAACTGTGCCCCCATGACCGGAGAGGATGGCTTCCGGAAGGCACGAACCATCAACGTCAGGTTGAAAATTACACCGAGTTCCAAAATATCTAATGCAAATGACATCCTTACTGGGGAGCATGGACAGTACGTCGATATGAACTGTTTCTAGGGGCTTAAAAAGATGACCGACAGGGATCTCACTGCAGTCGAGATTCAGAGGAGCGGTGTGCCATAAAGGACGCCATCGACGTGCGAGGATTTGAGTGCAAACGCCTTCCTTAGTGGACAGACGGGAGATCACCTCACCGAGGATGGCGTCCGGGAGGTCGCTGATGCGGTCCGGACCAGACTGCTTTTCTTGATCCTCGGATCCAGTAGGCACACCCTCGCCGCTTCCAGCCGCTACCGCCAAACCACCAGAGGAAGGCATCGCCGGTGGCGCGAGCATCGCCCTCTTGGTGCTAGGGCACCAGAGTAGACCTCCATCTCCGTCTCCATTGCTGGGAACGCGCCGCCTGCGAGCGCCGCTATATGTGGCGTGGATCTGGACAGACGATGGATCTGGAGAAATGGACTAGCATGTCAATCCACGAAACGACTTAAATACCCACGACAAGGAGCGGAGGGGTCCAGATTAATTACTTCTTCTATTTTTCTTTCTGACATGAGGGCCCGGGTTAAGTACTACTTGTAGCAAGTCAATGGTAGATGGGTGCTTGAAACATTAAAGAAAACCACGACTTTCAAGGTACGAAATGCACTGTTGCACACGCAGACCAGGCACGGGCATGCCCCTCAGTGCTTTAATTATTTACGGCACACATTCACTAGAAGAATCTATTCGGCGCCGGAAGCATGGTGGACTCGGTAGGAAAGAGAGGCACGCACGTGACGCCCACGAAGGCATGGGCTAGCACTCTGTGCAGCCACGGTTATGTACGTTTGTGACCCTCTGTGTTTCACTCATTAGGGTCACAGGCACAGGCGTCAAATCCACAAAGGCATCGTGTGGTATTATATAGAGTCATGCTCGCTTGTGTTTGGGTTACGAATGATTCACACGACTAGTTCAGACGGAGAGGCATGGACGAGAAGCCCATGGTGGCATACTTTAGTATTAGACAGGGTCACAATCTTGCGTTTATTGCGCATGGTCGATTGGATTACATAGAGTCATGCTCGCCTGTGAGACTCGACCAGAGGGAGATGCACGACCGTCTAGCCCACGGAACTGAACCTTTGTCTTACGCACATCCACGGGCGTTTACGCTATGAGGCACGGAATTTCCTATATGGGAGACGCTAATGTTAAAAGCTCATTTCCTTGTATTTAAAGCATAGACGTTAAGTCCATACGGACACGGTTCAATACCGAGTTGCGTCACGCTTCTTTCTTGATAAAGACGTCGACGTTCGTGGCTATCTGTGTTTCAGTGTCAAGGGTCACAAGCACGGGCATACATCCCTCGAAGGCATGCCGTGCTATTATATAGAGTCACGCACAAAGGTTTTCTGATTGTGTTCCGAATGTGTCGGTGGACTCGGTCAAAAGGAGAGGCACGGACGTCCAGCCCACGGCGGCATGGTTCGTTCCTACCCGGAGTCACGTTTGTGCGTTTATTATGAAAACCTAGTAGAATCGGGCGATTGTCCTTGTTACAATTGTTTTCGTTGTAAGATTTTTAACTCAAATGCACGAAAGGCGACTTTGTATGTTTAGTAGCGTCACGATCCTTTACGCACGAAGACGACTTTTTGTGTGTCACTGTTTCAGGTCACAGGCACGGTTGTCAAACTCACAAACACATGACGTGTAATTTTCCAGAGTCACCTTGGTGTCTCTTTGTGTTCCAAATGCATCCGTTGACTATATTACCAGGACAGGCACCGTCGGGATGGCGATGGAGGCATGCTTGTGCTTTGTGCGGAGCCACGTTCGTGTGTTGATTGCGGAAACACAACGTTTCGACGGGCGTCTCCACATATTCGGGTGTGAACGCCACGTGGCGACGCCACGGAAACCCAAGGGTCCGACGGACGTCTCCTCTGGTGACGCCGGTCTGGCTCGTCGCCAGAGGCCAGGCTCCACTATTTAAGGCGGACGGACGACGTCTCGAAACCCTAGCCACACCCTCTTTCTTGGACTGTCCAGATCCACGCCACATAAAGCGGCGCTCGCAGGCGGCGCGATCCCAGCAATGAAAACGGAGATGGAGGTTAACTCCGGTGCCCCGAACACCAAGAGGGCGAGGCTCGCGCCACCGGCGACGCCTTCCTCTGGTGGTTTGGCGGTAGCGGCTGGAAGCGGCGAGGGTGCGCCTACTAGATCCGAGGATCAAGAAGAGCAGTCTGGTCCCGACCATATCAGCGACCTCCCGGACGGTGTCCTCGGTGAGACCATATCCCGTCTGTGCACTAAGGAAGGCGTTCGCACTCAAATCCTCGCACGTCGGTGGCCCCTGTTTGGCGCGCCCTCCTCTGAATCTGGACTGCCGTGAGATCCTTGTCCCACGTCTTTTTAACCCTCTAGATCAAGTACATTTCGAGTTGGTCACCGCGAACTCCGCCACACCGGAGGAACTCGTCCGCGTAACATACACTGGAACTTTTTTTAGAGGAGAACATGTCGGTGAAGATAATTCCTATGATGATTCGTACCTTCCAGAGGCCATCCTCTCTGGGCGTCAGAGTGCAGTTCGCCGCCTCTGCATTCCGGCGTCCTACCTCGACTGCAGGCACTCCACGGTCGACGACTGGCTTCGATCCCCAAGACTGAACAATCTCCAGGTGCTCGAGTTTTACTATCTGTTCCCACCATGCTTGAGACAACATGACATAGGGCCATTCTCATGCCCTTCGCTCATGCCATCACCACCAGCATTAAACCCTGAGTTTTCCTCCTCTCTCCAAACCATCGCCTTTGCTCTTTGCAAGTTACCAGACAATTATGTACGGGTGCTTAAACTACCACTGCTCAGGAGACTCGCGCTAGTAGATGTTGATGTATCAGACATCTCATTACAAAGCATCATCAGCTCTACTTCTCCTACACTTGAGTCTCTGCTGATTTTTTGGACAGTCAGGCACCATTGCATCAGAATAAACTCACCTAACCTTATAAGCATCGAAATTTCTGGTTACTATGGGAAAATTGTTATAGAAGATGCCTCGTGGTGATTGCAAAAAGTTGCGGATAGTTATCACCTCTGCACCTAAACTGCAGGTCATGGGCAAATTATCTAATATTTTCTGTGAATCCGGCGTCACAAATGACCGTATAATTATTCAGGTACTGACTTTCAACAATACTTTCACCTCCATTCATTGGTACGAACAAGTTCCATGCAATTCAACCTTTACTCTACTAATATTATGTTTTATTCTACATGAAGTGTTTGCCGACAGTCAGCACATCCACAGCGGTTCATTCTATCAAGACGTTGTCTATCAGCATGGATTATGACCTGCATGCAGTCTTTTCCTTGGTGGAACACTTCCGAAGCTTGGAAAACTTGTATATCGAGGTGATGCTTCTCACACAAATTGTAAAACACATACCATGCATGGTGTAGAACTCCATTCAACAAAAAAATGTCACATACATTTGTATGTAATGGACAAAGGTGTATATAGTCATGGACCAGTATTAGGACAAAACTAAAAAAAGCTTTTATTACAACAGAGGTTATAGAATTATTCCTTCACTTGCTCTCCCAGCAGAATCACTCTTTATGGAGCTTAACCATTTCAAATATTCATGTTTATTCAGGAAATAGCCTATAATGAAGAAAGTCTTGCGAACGACTGTTCTTGCAAGCACCATCATGACGTTCTTTTGAAGTCACTGATGCTAGAAAGCTATGTTCAACGCGAGAAAAGCATTCGATTTGCGACATTCTTTATTCTCAACGTAGCACAGCTGCAGACTATGAGGATCAAGTTTCTTCTTCAGGATGAATTCACGGAAGAATTCTACAAACAGCAACAAGACGTGCTTCTGTGGGACAAAAAGGCTTCTAAACATGCTTGCCTTAGGTTGTCGCCAAGTTGCAACCACGGGAACTTGGATCTAAGGCACGCATGTGTTGAGCACCTGGATTTAAAGGATCCATTCACTTGTAAGTGCTGAAAACAGTGCTGGAGTGAGATGTTGCCGCCACTTTCCGGTTTGGAATTTACGTAGGTGTGGTGAAACAATGCCCGTACCTTTTTTGCTCAATCTGTAACCTTGCCAATAGCGAACTCGGTATTTCGGTCGATGGCTAAACGGTCTTTTGCTCATGCCGTACATTTCATTAACTAAAAGGGCTTCAAGTCTCTGCAGCCACGGCTATGTACATTTGTGACTTTCTGTGTTTCAGTGATAAGGGTCACAGGAACGGGCATCAAATCCGCAAAGGCATTGTGTGGTATTATATAGAGTCATGTTCGCTTGTGCTAGCGTTTGTGTTCCGAATGATTCAGTGAACCACGGTTTGTCAGCAAACACACAGACGATCATGACTTCGTAGAAAAGTGATTCGAGACGCACTGTTCTACCTGTCACACAGGCACGACCATGGCAAATGCACGGTTTGCCACGAACCACACAACGGCCGTGAAGTGATACGACGCGCACTGTTCTACATGCCACACAGGCACGCCCATGATTCCACGTGCTTCAGTAGCACGTAAAGACGTAATTCTTTCACAGGAAATGTCGGGAACCTACTGCCAGGCACTATATCCATTTGTAAAACAGAAACGCAAACACAACCGTGACCCATTGTGTTTGAAATCTTTGCATCACAGAAGCACCGCGTGAAGGCACATGAAGTACTGTTGGACATGCATCGCAAGCACGGTTATGCACATGAGGTACGGTTAGGCACAGTGCAGGGACATAATTGCAGATGTCACTGCTGTTGCGCGTTTTTTAAAAGCACGGTCTTGCACTCTCTGTGTTTCAGTGTTTCAATCATTAGGGTCACAGCCACGGGCGTCAAATCCACAAAGGCATCGTGTGTTATTAAATAGAGTCATGTTCACTTGTGTTTGTGTTCCGAATGATTCAGTCGACTCGTTCAGACGGAGAAGCACGGACGAGCAGCCCATGGAGGCATACTTTAGTAATAGGCAGGGTCACAATCATGCGTTTATTGCGCATGGTCGATGGTATTACACAGAGTCATGCTCGCCTGTGAGACTCGATCAGACGAAGATGCACGGGCGTCTAGCCCACGAAACTGAACCTTTGTCTTACGCACAGCCACGGGCGTTTACTCTATGAAGCACAGAATTTCCTATATGAGAGATGCTGATTTTAAAAGCTTATTTCCTTGTATTTAAAATCACAGACGTGAAGTCCATACAGACACGGTTCCGTACTAAGTTGCGTCATGCTTCTTTCTTGATAAAGTCTCTGCAGCCACGGTTATGTGCGTTTGTGGCTTTCTGTATTTTAGTGATAAGGATCGTAGACACGGGCATCAAATCCACAAAGGCATCATGTGGTATTATATAGAGTCATGTTCGCTTGTGTCTGTTTTCCGAATGATTCCGTCGACTCGTTTAGACGGAGAGGCACGGACGAGAAGCCCATGGAGACATACTTGAGTATTAGGCAGAGTCACGTTCGTGCGTTTACTACAGAAACATAACAGAATTGGATTCAGATATGAACCCTCACTGTTTACTTTGTGAGGCAATCAATGACCGATCCAAGAGACACTGTCCTTAAAAGCACGGGCAAGAACTCTGTGCAACCACGGTTCTGTACCAAAGAGCCACTGTCAAACGCATGGAAGTCATGCAACGAGGGCCACACTTTTAGTAGAAGAAAAAGGACTTTATCACCTGGCGTTGCTCCTTTGCTACGCGCACAGTAGGGTGGCTGTGGAAGGCACGTTATTCAAGCCAGGACAAGGTCAAAAGCATGGTTGTGAGTCTGCAGTGGCACAGCTAGAATCCTCGAGACGCATTTCCGTGTGGCCTGTTGAGTAGAAACTCGGTTGTGCGGTAACCAGAAGCACTACGTAACGCCCCGCAAAATAGGTTTGGTTCACCGTTGTGGTGGCTCTCTATGCTTTCAGCTCTTTTCATCTCTCCTGTATCGCAGCAGAGACACATGGTTGTATTGTTACACCATCCAACTTCATAAAGAAAGGGCTGCAAACATTTACAAACAAACCTATCGCCCTTATAATATTTTCCCAGCTGAGTAATAAAAATACCTAAACAAGCAAAATCTGTTATGCTTACATTTGCTTTGTTTCTACAACTGCACCAAATAAACTTACAAGCCATTTTTTATAACCACAGTACGAGGACCAGAAATAGTGCAGCGGCTCAAATGCAGCTCCATCAGTGCAAGGCTCAACTGCAGCTCCTCAGTGTGTATGGCAGGTACATCCGAGAAGCACCGCTCTACCTGCAACACAGGCATGGTTGTGCATGCATTGTGTGCATGACATGTACATATATAAGACGGGCACCGTCATACATACAACACAGCACGGTTACACATGTAGCGCGCATCTCTCCACTGAAACATTAAATCTACTTTATGTCTCTTAACCTTGGTGCCACAGCATTTTATGGTCCTTCGGCCCGTACAAAACCGCAAAACCACACATTTCCTTCATAACTGCACGCAACACAAAAACAGACAAGCCTACACACGGTGCAAAGACTACAACGGTTGTCTGATAAAGTTTACATAAAACCCAATCTCAAAAGAACGCAACAACAAACAACTCCATACACCTGGACAACTAACACAAGGCCTGATATCAGCATCCACACCTGAACGGAACCGTCAAATCCAGGTATTCAACACTCCTCTTTCTTAAATGCGGACGCGCGTGGCTGCAACTTGATGATAATCTAAGACGTGCAAGTTTAGAAGCCCTTCTATGCCACTCCAGAACCCTTTGTTGCTTTTCGTAAAATACTCCCGTGAACTCTGCGGGAGGGGAGGTAAACTTAATGGTCATGGTCTCCAGATCCTTTGCACTAAGAACAAAGTACATCGCAAATTCAGCGTAACTCCCAGAGCGAACATAATCTTCCAGCGATACTGTCTTCAGACAAATGTCGTGATCTTTGAGAAACTGCCGGTACTTACGACGCCATTTGTTTTTTTCACCATGAGAAATCAACGATCCCTAAAATATAAATGATAGGTTGAAAATACTTAGCGTCTATAAAAAGAGATACAGACCATCAAAATACCAAATGCAGCAATTAGTTCTACCACCTCCGTAACAAGAAGTTAGACATGGACTTGTCTATATATGGATGTATACAACAATAAATCATGTGTAGATACGGGTGCATCAATTTCAGTCAAAATTAAGAGAAGCATTTCAAAAAGGAACGAGTACTACAGAATGCAAATTTCTGAAGATCATCACCTCGACAAACAAGTTCTCCAGCTTTGGAAAGCATTGCAGCAATTCAACAACGGTGTCCACCTTATAATACATGTAGATAAGCAAGGTCTTGACAGATTGACGCATTGTTGTTAGACTGACTGCCTTCAAACCCTTGATGAAAATTAACAGAAGATGGATCAGAAAACTAATAGCATAAAGGTTGGATGAAATAAAACTTGTTTCCTCACAAATAAAGTTAAGCTGGAAGTATCATAAAAACTCAATACCTCAAGACACGTGAGACGACATGGATACGGTTCAGACGCAGAGACAATGATTACCTCCAAGTCCTGACTTTGCATGAAGAATAGAACATAGACCAACAAATTAATAGAACAAACATCGGAACAAGTACAGGTCTGTTCCAGTAATATGGAAAGTCAGTACCTCAAGACACTTCGAGGGAGACACAAACACGAATTCACCCAACGTCTCCAGTTTAGGTGCAGAGACAACGGTTATCGAACAGTCGACAACCAGACAATCAACAATCAACCGTCGAAGCAAAGGGGCATCCTCAACAATGAGTTCTCCGTGTGGACAACAAATGCCAATGCTTACAAGGTTAGATGAGTTTATTGTGACGCGATGACCTCCTCTATTGCAAACAAGCAGGAGAGACTCAAGTGCAGGGCAACTAGAGTGGATTATGCTTTGCAGCGACGCGTCTGATATATCAACAGCCACAAGCGAGAGTCTTTTCACTAGTGGTAGCTTAAGCGTCCCTACGTAATTGTCTGGTATTTGGCAAAGAGCAAAGCCGAGGGTGTGGAGAGAGGAGGAAAAGCAAAACACGGACTCCGGTGCCGAGGGTGTAGTTGAAGTGCATAGATCCAATAGAGTTACCTCTTGCGTCAGAAATTCTGGGAAGAGGTAGTAGAACTCAAGAACCTGGATATCGTTCAACTTCCAGGATCGGAGCCATGCATCAACAGTGGAGGGCCTGCACTGTAGGTAGCACGCCGGAATAGAGAGGCGGCTAACCGAGCCAACATGGCCGGACAGAATGGATTCCGGAAAACTGACAACAGGATTTCGACAGAGCCGCGTTCCGGAATAGCATTTTCGAACAGGCTCCTTGGTGAAGGCGCACAGATGAAATATGGTCTCGATATGAACTTTTTCACCATCGTTAAAAAGACGAGAGTCAGAGATATCGCGGCAGTCGAGATTCAGAGGAGCGATGGGCCACAAAGGACGCCAGCGACGTGCGAGGATTCGAGTACGGATGCCATCCTTGATGGGAAGACGAGAGATGATCTCACCTAGGACGCCGTCGGCGAGATCGCTGATGCGGTCCGCATGACATCCCTCTTCTTCCTCATCGGATCGGGAGGGAGCACGGTCGCCGCTTCCATCCCCTTCGATGACCAACACACCACCAGAAAGCGGCGTCGCCGGTGGCGCCACTCTCGACCTCTTGAAGCTACGAGCAGCGCTTTCCATCTCCACCTCCGTTGCTGGGGTGGCGCCGCCCACGTCAAGTGCTCACTGAGGTGGATCTGGAGAAATGGATTACAGCCTGTCAATCCACGAGACGGCTTAAATACCCACGACGGGGAGTGGAGGGGTCCAGATTAATTACTTCTTCTATTTTTCTTTCTGACAGGGGGGCCCGGGTTAAGTACTACTCGTAGCAAGTCAATGGTAGGTGACTGCTTGAAACATTAAATAGAACCACGGCTTTCAAGGTACGAGATGCACTGTTGCACACACAGACCAGGCACGGGCGTGCCCGTCCGTGTTTTAATTATTTACGACACACATTCAATAGAAGAATCTGTTTGACGCCGGAAGCACGGTTCTACAGTCATCTTGCCTCTACGAGCAACAAAATTTTCCACGGACACGATCACATTTAAGTCAATAGAAGATTGAAGGCCGTGCCTCTGCTTTGCAAATGATTCTGCTGAAACGCTCCTGTCACGGCTTGTCACGTACCAGACACATGGTACGGCTTGGCATTGTCACGTACCAGACACACGGTCCTGCCTTTGGCATTGTGACACACTGTTGTACATGCTACACAGGCATGTAGAACAGTTCGTGTCTACCTTCGTGTCTCTTTGTGTTCTAGATGATTCCGTTGACTCTAACACCAGGAGAGGCACGGTATGGAGGCCCAGAGAGGCATGCTTGCGTTTTACGCGGGATCAAAATTATCGCAGGCATGGGCATGAAGCGCGTAAAGGCATGGTCGGTGGTATTACATAGAGTCACACTAACCTTTGTCTTACGCACAGCCACGGGCGTTTACTCTGTGAGGCACGGAATGGCCTATACGAGAGACCCTGTTTTAAAAAGCGTATTTCCTTGTACGGGCATAAGCACGTGCATACAACATAGAGGCACGGGCGTTTACTCTGTGTTTTAGTGTTAAGGGTCACAAGCACGGGCATACAGCCCTCAAAGGTCTTCTAATTACATAGAGTCACACACAGAGGTTTTCTAATTGTATTCATAATGAGTCGGTGGAGAGGCATGGTTTATTCTTACCCGGAGACAAGATTGTGCAATTATTACGAAAACCTAATAGAATCGGACGACTGTCCGTGTAACAATTGTTTTCGTTGTAAGATTTTAACTCAAATGCATGAACCGTCAAGTGTGTCAGTGTTTCAAGTCAGAGGTCACCTTCGTGTCTCTTTGTGCTCCAAATGCATCCGTTGATCTATAACCAGGAGTGGCACGGTAAAGATGCTCAGGGAGGCATGCTTGTGTTTTACGTGGAGTCACATTCGTGCGTTAATTGCGGAAACCCAACATGCATGTTACAATTAAGTCACTAGAAGATTCAAGGCCGTGCCTCTGCTTTGTAGATGATTCTGCTAAAACGCGGACAAAACCAAGTGCATGATGTGATGGCAGAACCACGGCTTTTCAAGAACGAGACACACGGTCCTGCCTTCGGCATTGTAAAGCACTGTTCTACATGCCACACACAGGCACGGCCGTGATTCCACGTGCTTTAGTAGCATGTAAAGACATGATTCTCTCACAGCAAACGCCGTGAACCTACTGCCAGGCACTATATCCATTTGTAAAACAGAAACGCAAACACAATCGTGACCCGTTGTGTTTGAAATCTTTGCATCACAGAAGCACCGCGTGAAGGCACATGAGGCACGGTTGGACACGCATCGCAAGCACGGTTATTTGAATTACTTACAGTCATGCATTCATAACAGAAGAACATGCGTTAGAACAGGCGAGGCACAGTTACCACAGAAGCCACGGTTATGCAGCCCCAGAAGCACGACCCAGATTATGTGCTTAAAAACGTTTTCGTTCCATAACGGCGGGCGTGACCATGCAACCGTGAGAGTCATGGTTGAACACTCACCGGTGGCATGACCGTGGCTGCCTATGCCCTTAGGTTATTTTTATCTCTCTGTCACGCAGCAGAGAAGCATGCTTGTACGCTTACAACATCCACGTTCAGAAACCGACGCAGCTGCAGAAAATAAAAAGGAAACCTGTGCCTCTGATATTTTTGTCCGCCGAGTAAAAAATACATAAAGAAGCAAAAGGTGTTCTTATTTAAATTTGTTTTGTTTCTATAACTGCAGCAAATTAACTTACAAGCCGTTCTTATAACCACAGCACAAGAAAATAAACAATCGACAACCGCCCGCCCTCCCCACCAATTGCTTGCTATTTCATCGCTCCACGTGCGGCCTTGTTTTTGAATGTTCAGCGATCCATTCTTCCTTCTCGACCCATGTGCAACCCCACCCTCCTGCGTAGCTATTCAACCTATTTACCTGTAAAATTAATATTCATACATAAAAACAAAGCGAAAGATTGCGGTCATCACTGTTTTTTGTTTACGTCTTGTTTAAGCTGCATTATTACCTTTTAATTTTTCTATTCGTACTGTTCTCCGGTACCAAAAAGTCTCCACTCAGACCTTTCCTTTCTGAAAATGGACTGCGCAGATTCCGTGCCTTGTCCCGGGCTTCCCTGTACGCATTCTGTGTGCCTGGCTTGTGTGATGTTTGATTCTGGCGTAGATGCAAAACTTTGGTAAATGCTCCCTGCTGTCAGTGGGCTCGTTGGAGTTGCTGGCGTCTAACGTCTTCCTCCTGGGCTTCGAGTGCAAGTGGACACAGAGTCCTTCACAATTCTGCTATCTTTGTCTTGTACGACTAGTCATCCATGGGTCACGGGCCGACCAATGTGGCGCAGGTCGGAACCGAACGAAGGACCTCACCTCCACCCACCGGACCTCACGCGGTGACACACCCTCTGCCCCCACGTCTCATTATCTTCTCACACCCACACATACCAACACAAACACCACACACATAGAAAATTTCTCCTGGTGCCTCTGTTCCCTCCCCCCTTGCATATACACACTCAAGGGAATGGAATCTCTTGTCGTGACGTCATATTCGTCTCTCTCTCTCTAGACCACTCTCATTTCTCGTGCTATCTCTCCCACGCCCCCCCCCCCGTCGACCCCTCTATCCATGCCTCTCTCGAATACGTAATACGCACACATACCTCTCTAGGCCCCGCCAAATGCATCAACTACACATTCACACATGTTACATCACGTACCCCATTGATCTAAAAAGCCCTCTCTTCACGCTTATTTCGCATACAACATTCCTTTTGAATAAAGTGTGGCCAAAAAATACTTTAGAGTTTCTACATATATACAACATTACAAAGTTATATGGAGGAGTACGAACGCTAATTTGCATTGCATGGTGCCCACAATGATATTTATTCCGCACTGTGAATTTGTATATTTTTATACTATATACAAAGTTACTCATAATAAATAGAAACGAAGAGCATCTCTCTCTCCATCGCATACCCCCCTGTACGCCCCTTTCATGTATGCACACAAAACTATCTCCAGGTCCTCTAAAAGTAAGCCCCCAGAAAATTCACGCATGTTTCATCTTTCTCTCGCAATATATGCAATACGATCATTCTATTTGAAGCGAAAGCACGATACATACATTGGTCTTCAGAATCCACTCATTACGGTCACCATTTACGTTTAGTGGTTATTATACAGTCACGGGCTCACCGTACAACTCTGTATTTGCTCATGACATGACTAGTTGACCAGTTAAACACTCCATGTGGCACCTCTAGTGTTGCATCACATTATCTCACTACCATCGTGCCCACCTGTCGACTTGTATCTACTCTACATCTACACTCTTATAAAATACATAAAATACACTCTTATAAAAAACAGAGTTGGTGATGATGGTGTGTGTGCCATCCTGCAATATAGGCCGTCCGATTTATATCTGACGGATAGGAAAGAAACTATGGCAATTTTGCAAAAAGGTACCCAGACACCTCTCCACATTTGCAAATAAGGCCTTCCCTCGTTCATCCTTTTCTCTCACAAGATAAACAAGTCATACAAATGCATCTTGATGTTACGTGCAACGCACGGGCATCTTGCTAGTAAGAATGAAAACAAACGACAAAAAAATATTTGGACGGTGGTTCGAAGTCATGACCGCGAGCACAGCGGACAAGGTGGCCTTGTATTGGTATGTTGAGCCGTCTGTTTTAACACACAGGAGCTGGTGTGGTGATTATACACACACGCACGCATGCACACGAACTGCATCCACGCAACACTCACATAAACACATGCACCCACGCACGCACGCAACACTCACACGTACACACGCAGCCACGCACGCACGCAACACTCACACGCACGCACGCAACACTCACACGCACACACGCACGCCTGCATGCACACACCAGTACACCACACGACCAACACACACTCTCACGCTCAAGTGCTCAACCTACACGTGCATGCGCACACATCAGGCCCTGACAGACACATACACAACCAGGTGATTCCCGCGCACGGGTTGGAGCCTTGTCGCGCCTGCGTAAATTTGTGTTTATCTGACATTTTTCCTATGCGAACTGACAGGTGGGACCCACAAGGAACGTGGTCAATTTAACTAGTCAACATGGCGCCATGCAGACTATTTGGCCGGTCAACAGAGTGCAATCCGATGCTGAACTATGAGCAAGTGACCGTATAATCACCGCAAAACGTATATAGTGACCGTAATCAGCTTATTCTGAAGTTCGTTGACCGTATTACGCTTTTCTCTCTGTAGGCCCTCCAAAACTACATCTCTACACGTTCCCGCATGTTACATCTAACAACTATGTAATACAGCACTACTACTACTACACTCTAACACAATAAATCATATGTGTTTTTAGTTTTACTAGATATCATATTGTTACTTATAATTATTCAGTTTGCATACATTAAAATTGCCTTTGAAATGTATGGCCAGTATCATCTACCGCGCGGGAAAAATCCCGCCCTTTCCTGTTTAATCGGGTTTGTATCGATGGATCGTGCGAAACAGCAAAACTTTAGTACTATACAGTACTACAAATGACAGTTCACTGGGCCGTCGTGTCGTCTACTCCTCCGTCGTAAGAGTGGAGCGCTCGCTTTCATAAATCTTCTAGTCCCTTTCGCCGACATGTGGGACATCAAGCTACCGGGTCCACGTGCCATACCGAAATACAGTGCAGAGCAGCCGGGGTGAAGCACCCCAGTCATGGCGCCGGCGTAGTAATGAGCAATGAGGCGTCAAATCACAAGCTGCACCTTTCCCGCAGTTAAGTTGGAGGGACGAAGCAACCATCATTTCACTCGTTGCTGAGTCCGCTTCCCCCTCATCTTCTTCAACTTAACCACGTGTTTCTTCTGCCGTTGTTCTGCCTCATGTGGGACGCGGATTGGCTTGGTACCGCATGTTAGCAAACCGCCAGGACAACATCCTCCGAAAATAAGAAGCCTAATCCTAGACTTACAAAGGTCTACGTAGCTGCTACGTATACTTTCCATCTAATCAATATATCCCCCCCTGATTTTCAGGTGGGGTGGGCCTAATCCTCTCCTTTAATCCAATCAAATAGTCCCACATCACATCAGTTTGTAACTTTACGTAAACCATTACGTGGATGTAGCATTGCTCAAATAAGAAACCTCCCCCGCCATCCGCGCGGCAAAATCACCTCCTTTTTACTAATCTTGATTCTATAATTTTTTAGATCAATATAATTGAGATTTTTATAGATAGCACAAAGGAGCAAAACCAAATGGTACGATTAAGGGCATCCACAATGTGTAGCCAAATGTGAAAATAGCTTTTGGCATCGTGGGAACCATTGTGGACGGTGTTGCCAAAGCCAAAATGATGGAACCGAAGCTCCCTGATTGATTGATTGAAGGAATAGAAAAATGCAACGTCTCTCCTCTTTCTCCCATGCTTGGACGCATGTAGTACAGTATAGAGCACATAGTCTACTCCCCTGTCCCTTCTATCACAAATCACAAAGCAGTGAGGCATCAAATCACAAAAGCACGGACGAAGCAACCATCATTTCACACTTCGCTGACTCCGCTTCTCCATCGTCTTCTTCGAAAAACCATCTCACCGCACTAGTACTCCTAGTAGTACTAGTAAAGGAATTCCTGGATGCAAATAAGGTGGTTGTCTCGGCTTGCAGGCGGCACTTGCGAACGACTTACCGTGGTCTCCCTCAATGGTGTTCTACGTCGAACGCACTTCGCCAAACCACCCAAAAAAAAGATATCGTCGACCTCACCGCAATGGGGAAGGAAGTCAAATATAGTTACTACATCCATTTTTTTGTACACAAGGCCAGTATATCAAAATTACAATTTGCAAAGGGCCACTAACACTAATCGAGGCAAAATTGATGGGGTTAGCAACCAAGGACATTAATATCCCCTGCATGCATGCGGAAGTGAGCAGGTTGGTTTGCATGGCGCTGCATTAATCAAGCGATGAGGAGTGAGATGGTTAGCTCTTTGGTCTTTGGAGAAAAAATACGCATTAATTGACACGTGAAACGAGGATTTGTATCGATTAAATCCCGCGAAGGAAAACCCCGCCTTTCTTTTTTAACACTAGTACTCCTAGTACGTACGTACTTATCCTGTTTGGGTCTAGGCCTTGCATTGCCAAACTTCGCCACACATTT
This sequence comes from Triticum aestivum, assembly GCF_018294505.1. Lineage (NCBI taxonomy): Eukaryota > Viridiplantae > Streptophyta > Magnoliopsida > Poales > Poaceae > Triticum > Triticum aestivum. The sequence continues at coordinate 28,170,824 of NC_057799.1, forward strand.
TTGCCAAGCTTGCCTAAAGTTTTCAAAATGAGAAGGAGGTACACTTGCGCACGGCTGTCGCAGTCGCACCTTACCCTCACACGGTCGCTCCTGCACGCCGCGGTCGCACCGCACTCTCACACTGTCGCTCCTGCACGCCGCAAACCCAACCAAGGGAACGCACCCTCACTGACACGTGCTGTCGCATGTGAACAAACCAAACTCAGCCATCCTGTCGCTGACACATAATTTTCGTTCATAGAGTATGTTTATCCAACCGCATGTTGGGGAGTATTCGTACGGCCCATGCGGTGGTCTGTTGGGGAAGAAGAAGAGGTGAGGAAGAAGGAAAGAAGGGTTAGGAGATGTAGGATATTCATCCAACCGCCTGAAATGGTAGACTGACCCAAGTCAGGCGACTTGCATAACAAATATATGTTTTTACACAGCAAAAGATCCATAAAAACAACAACATAAAGAAAAACTATCACTGCTCGCGGAAAGAGACGGCCTCCTTGTCTTTGGCTGCCGGCGCGAACCAGCCGTCGCTGCCGACGTGTGTCTCCGCACCGTGGTTGTCCTCAGCCTCCAGCTACTCGTTCAAGCGGAGCGTGCGGGCGCTCTGCACGGACGAGAGCACAGCCCGGTTCAAGTCGAGGACATCCGGTTCTGCCTGAAGGAGGGCCTCGATGGCAGCGGCATCCGCACGCTCCGCGTCGAGTCGAGCCTCCGCCGCCCGGTTCATGTCCAGGACGTCCGGTTCCGCCTGCAGGAGAGCGTCGATGAGAGCGGCATCCGCGCGCTCTGCGTCGAGTCGAGCCTCTGCCGCCCGGTTCAAGTCCAGGACGTCCGGTTCCGCCTGCAGGAGGGCCTCGATGGCAGCGGCATCCGCGCGCTCCGCCTCAAGTTGAGCCTCCGCCGCCCGGTTCACATCCACGACATCCG
>NC_057799.1:28171887-28185503 GCF_018294505.1 Triticum aestivum
ACGTCCGGTTCCGCCAGCAGGAGGGCGTCGATGAGAGCGGCATCCGCGCGCTCTGCGTCGAGTCGAGCCTCTGCCGCCCGGTTCAAGTCCAGGACGTCCGGTTCCGCCTGCAGGAGGGCCTCGATGGCAGCGGCATCCGCGCGCTCCGCCTCAAGTTGAGCCTCCGCCGCCCGGTTCACATCCACGACATCCGGTTCCGCCTGCAGGAGAGCCTCGATGGCAGCGGCATGCGCGCGCTCCGCGTCGAGTTGAGCCTCTGCCTCCCGGTCCTCCTTTAGTATCGCCATGTTGAACCGCTGGTCCGCCTGCACCATGGGGGACTCGGATGCCGGCACGAAGTCGACGTCCATCGTCTCATACCCATCGGGGGCCTTCTGCGCCGCGACCTCCGCCATGAACATTGGATCGGCTTCCTACTCCTTGTAGCTTGGCTCCAGAGAACTCGGGGATTGCCCCGCCACAAAGCGAGCTTGGGAACGGAGGTCTGTGGCGCCGACCGCTGCCGCGATTTCTGCGCGGCTCTCCGGCGTCAGCATCTTGTAGTAAGTGATCTTGCGGCACACCATGGCTTTCCGGCGAACTAGGGGACGCTTGATGCGGGCTAGGGGATCGAAAGGTGGGGGAATGGGCTGGAGATTTGGTGTGGTTTTAGGGCAGTGGCTGGCGTAGGCCGAGCAGTGAAGGTTCTGGTGTGAATAGTGGTTCCGGTGACGACCGGTCAATTAGTTTTGACTGTACATCGCTCTTGTCGCGTTCGCGTTGCAGCCCGGCACGCTGGACCCTCCACGTCGCCCACCGAATGGAACGCGCATCGTCTTGCGTTTTTGCTAGCTTGTGGGACCGCAGTTGAGAGCAAACCGACGTCCCTCCCCTCCCCCGCCCGCGTCATTTATTATACCACCACTCCCTCCGTTTTATGCGGAGTAAATAAAAATAGAGGGAGTATACTACGGATGGGGATACCCTGACGTGGCCGAACCCATTGAGTAACTGACATGCGGGGCCTAGCAAGCATGGGGTCCGCCAGTAAGTGACCGAAAGGGAGGGTAAGGCAGGGATACCTATGTCAGAGGATCCACTTCCACTATACTACTTTGACCAAATGTTCGAGTAATAATATATGACATGCAACTTACACAAATGTTAGAGTAATAATATATGACATGCAACTTACACAAAGCATACAGGGTCTAATGCATTTTTCGAGGCTAACTTTGACCAAATGTTAGAGTAATAATATATGGCATGCAACTTACACAAAGCATACGGTCAAATTCATATGTGAAAGGAGTTTCCAATGATATAATTTTCACATTATACATCTCATGTACTATTAATCTTGTCAATAGTCAAATTGGAAACCATCTCGAGTACAAATCTAGGAGTTCGTACAAATCTAACAATATTGATTGGGCGTTGTTGAATGTTGATACCTTTTTGATCAAAGTAGAGATACTTTGACTACACATAAAACTTATATGTAAACTAGAAAGGATAGCGGGAGTATATTGTACGTTCAAAAACGAAACGAACATTGAATACCCTTTATATATGATTTGCGGATGCTATGATCACCGGTTCACAATTTTGAATCCGCCTTAGGTATCACGTGCCCCCACTCGTTCCCTCTCGATTTCATCTCGGGGTCCGGAGATCTATTGAAAGAGGACTACGGTGGGTACATGCGAATGATACTCGGCGGAATGTTCAAATGAGGCATGCGGGAGGATGGACTCGACTGGAGGGCGACATGATCGATGGAGAAGAGGGTTGGAGAGGAATGAGAAATAAGCAAACGCCACATGATTATACTTGAATGGCTCAAATAAACAATAAGTTGTCTCGCTTGGCCTACATAGTGAAAGGCCTAATGCGCAACGCGGAGCACTAACGCTCGAATATGGCCAGGAAAACAGGGAAACCGACATGTGGGGCACACCCGTCGGGACGACGTAGCGCATACTAGTCCAATGGAGGAGCTGCCCCACGACCTCCTCGCCACCGACAATCGTTCATGTGGGTTGTTGGGGCCAACAACGGGGCGCAACTCCAGCACTGCCTCCGGACATGGCGACCGCGGTGAGCGACACGCTCATATCGTCGCTAGACATGGTCGGTTTCAGTGTGCCGAGGGTGGCGTTAGTGCTGTGGCACGACCAACGGTATGTTTGGTTTGTGCCCAAGGTTGCCCCATCAAAGCATTGGGTAGCCAAAATTTTGGTTGAGGTATTGGTTGCCCATGATTTGGCCGACATTGGCAAGAAAAATGAACTAGAGTTGGCTAGAGTTCATTGGCATGCTAAAGAAATGGCAACCATCCAAACAAAGACCAATATTTGGGTCATGACCAAAATTTTGGTTGAGGTATTGGTTGCCCATGATTTGGCCGACATTGGCAAGAAAATTGAACTAGAGTTGGCTAGTGTTCATTGGCATGCCAAAAAAATGGCAACCATCCAAACAAAGACCAATATTTGGGTCATGACCAAAATTTTGGTAAGGTGCACTTTGGCACAATCCACACACCCCAACACCCAGCTCGTCGAGGATGCACGAGGCGCCGCGACGCGTCCGCAGAGTGGTGTAGCGCGGCCAACTGCATCCTCTGGACCTGAGACCATGCCGGGTCGTCTTGCTATTTCAATGACATGCGGGGATCGCATGTGAGCAAAGGGCATCTCCAACATTGCCACGACCACAGCTGACTACCCTGGCACACCAAAACCCTCGTCCCTCGCGCCGTCGCGCGGTGCGTTCCCAGCCGGCGCCAGCTGCCCACATTCATGTCGTCCGTTCGTATGTCGTCATTAAGAGGCTCGGTGCCCGAGGAACCAACTCCGGCGACTTAATGACGCACCCGGACGCTTGGCCTCACCGGAATGCGCTACTTAAAGCGGCAACGACCAGCTAACCTCCACACCATAGCGCATCGTCCTCCTACCTGGCACCACATCCGCCATGACCGCGAGTGCGAACGCTCTGCGGGAGAGCTTGTCTTCGGGGATGAAGCTCGAGGTCGCCGCCCTCGCTCAAGTCGCCTCTCGCGACGCAATAACGGCGTAGCCGGACGCGGACGCGACCGCACAAGCGGTGGCCACGCTGGCGGCCGACGATGGGAGCACTGTCAGCCACGCGTCCTACTTGCCACCGTCCAACGTCCGGCACCGCCGAGGTCGGGGACTCCTCCGAGGATGAGTAGGGCATGGGAGGCGGCAGGGCATGGTGTGCCAACTGGCCGGTCCGTATCCCGTGTTCTACTCTTCCTCGCCGGGGACCGACCTTCACTTCACAGGTCTTGAACCCCGCCCCCGTACATAGAGATCGCAGATGGAGGACGTCGGTCGCCGCCGTAGAATAGGTTTAGGGTCGGGTTTCTTTTATTTTTCTGTCCTATAAAAGTTCGAAATGTAATGAAAATCTGCCGTGTTTGCATTAATCTCGGCCGGTGTATATGAACTTTCACAATAATATACATATTGTAGGAGTACTAGCAAGATGCCCGTGCGTTGCACGGAAGATCAAGATCTTGTGGGAGCAAAGGATGAACGAGGGAAAGCCTTATCTACAAATCTGGAGAGGAGTGCAGGTAAATTGTCATAGTTTCCTTCCTATCCGTTAGATATAGATCGGACGGCCTATATTGTAGGATGACAGGCACACCATCATCACCAACTCTGCTTTTTATTGAACCGAGACAAATCTAACATGCGAAGTAAAATAAACACATAGGGTCTGTACATACACAAATTATCTTAGGCACTCCAATAGTACGTCCACTACACATTCACGCATTTCACATCTTTCTACATCTATGGGAACCTACGAAAGGGTTAACGTAAATTGCCTCTCTCTCTCCTCCCCTGATTTTCATGGTGGTGGGCCCCTCCCTCCCCCCAATCTACAATCAACAGCTCACATGTTTCACATTACGTTAATTACGTAACTGGGATTATGTAGGTGTAGCATTACTCGTCCTAAAAAACCCAACTAAGCCAACCTCCCAGCATATCGCGCGGGAAAAGACCCGGCCGCGCCGTATTAGTCGGGATTACCGGATTACTAGTAGTAGTATCGATGGATCGCGCGAAGCAACAAAAAAATTGAGGGGGCGAAGCACCTAGTTTAAAAGGAAAAAAGGCGTTACACTCACAGCACTCCTGTCGTGGTCGCATTGCACCCCACACACGTTCGGTCCTGCACACGGCTCACGCAAACGGAACGCGCTTCGGCTTGCCTCTTCACTGACACGTGGGACTGCACTTGGAGAAAATGACCATGCGCCAAACTCCCCCTGCCCACCGCGCGAAAATCCTCCCCCCACACACAAAAATTCCCCCCAAATCCGATTCAACCGCCCTTCGGCCAACTAGCCAATAATATTCCCCAAACCCCCCTCCCCCCTATCCCCCTCCACTCCATTCGCTCTGCCAAAGCCGCCCTCCCCGCCGCGCCGATACGTCGGCACCGCGGTTCGGCGATCCTCTCGCTCCCACAGTACGCTCTCGTAGACTGCCGTCCTCTAGCCGCGCCGCCACCTCTGGCTACGTTCTTGTGGAGGCGCACGGCGGTCAGCGCCACCACCGCTGGCGATGTTCGTGTGGAGACGCATGGCGGTCAGCTTCTCCCACGGTACGCGCATTCTAGACTGAGGCCCCGTTCATGTCGGTGTAGCGCTGAATGTTAGCTGATAGACGCTGTTAATCTCACTGTTTGCCGAAGTAGTTTACTGTCAATATGCTCTGCTTAAGAAGCTTCCTTGCCCTGTTCTGCACTCAATCTGCTTAGCTGAGATGGCATGCCAAGGCCGATTAGTTGCTAAAATATCCTGCCATATATTTATTGTGACGTAGATTGCCATGGTCTAGTAGCCAATCTGTTAGGTAAAATAGCTCTACACCGTTTTATACTCGATCTTTGTTGCTGCGATGGCCTTCGATAGTTTGATGGCTATGTGCTCGGCCTCATTGACTTCTGAAACAGCCTGCCATAATTTGGCACTCAAATCTGTTTGCTGAATTAGCTTTCCATATATTTCGTTACTTAGATCTGCTCGTCCAAATATCTTGCCATAGCTTTAGACATCGACCTAGGTATTTTTTCTGGACTTCATAAAAAAGCATATATGTTTTTCCTGTAATATCTAGTAGAAGAACATATTTGTATGTCTAACAGATGGACAGGACTTGGATAACTTCTGCTCAAAGATTCTCCGCTGCATATGTCGAGGGGGTTGAAAACTTCATGAACTTTATCAGAGCTGAGTACGGTGGTCCGAAATCAGATGTGCTCTGCCCGTGTAGCAGTTGTATGAATTCAGTTACAAGACCCCAGTCAACTGTGCAAAATCATCTACACTTGTATGGGATGTCGGTCACATATACTAGGTGGGTTCATCATGGTGAAGCTGTGAACGTCAATGTTATTGACTACGTGGAAGTAGCAGATCACCATCTTGATCTGCCTGGTGCTCAGGTGGAAGAGGAGGAGGTGGTGGTGGTGGCGGAGCCAGTGCGTTTGACCAACGTTGAAACAATGCTACGAAATGCTCGTGCATTCCGTGAACTTTCACCTGCAGAAGAAAAACAGTGGGCCCGCATGTTGGAACAATGCAACGTTGTTGTCACCCCAGGAAATAAGCTGTCAGTATTCTCAGCTATGGTCACCTTTCTTCAAGTGAAGACATCTGAGCGGATGACCAACAAATCATTCGATGCGATGTTGGCTGCTTTCTGTGAATCTTTCCCAGATGCGTCTGAGCTGCCACACACCTACAGTAAAATGAAGAATTTCCTTCGTGCAGTTGGAATTGGATATGATATGATCCATGTTTGTAGGAATAATTGTGTTCTGTTCCGGAAGGATTATGCCAACTTAAGTGAATGCCCGAAATGCAAATCATCAAGATGGAAAGATGGCGATGCTGTGAAGAGGATTCCTCATAATGTTCTGAGACATTTTCCAATTATACCAAGATTGCAGAGGTTGTTTCATGATGCTGAAACAAGAGAGGATGTACTGTGGCATTCTAGGAACCAGGAGTACAGAGATCATAATGTAATGAGCCATCCATCTCATGGTAGTGAGTGGAAAAGCTTCAATGATAAACACAAAGAGTTTGCTGCTGACCCGAGACACATTAGACTTGGCTTAGCTTCAGATGGATTTAACCCATTTGGCCACCAGAGCGCCACATATAGCATGTGGCCAGTGCTTGTTATCCCTTACAACATGCCTCCAAATGTCTGCACCAAAGAATCAAACTACATGATGGCCTTGCTCATCCCATGTCCAAAAAGTCCTGGAAAGGATTTTGATTTGTTCATGGAGCCTCTTGTGGAGGAACTTCAACAGCTATGGAAGGGTGTTCTCACTCGATACCTATATAGCAGCCCACCAGCTGATTTGTTTCTGCGTCCTGTTATAATTTCGTGCATCCATGATTATCCGGCTTTGGGCACTATGTCAGGGCGAAGGACACATGGTTACAATGCATGTGTTCGCTGTGACAGGAATCCGCTGTCATACGCAATACTTAGCAAGATCTGTTACATTGGACACCGCCGTTTCCTTGCCAAGGACAAGCCGCATCCTAGAAAATACCAAAGACACGTGTTCAATGCAAAGCATGAAAACCGTGATGCGCCAAAGAGGCTCACCGCTGATGAGTTGGAAGTGGAATTAGAGAAAGTCCGGCATATTACACCAGGAAACCATCCTGGTAATGGTAGTGGGAAAAGGAAGCGTGGCAGGGTAGAAGAGAGATTATTGTTTACCCGCAGGTCCACCTTGTGGGACTTGGAGCATTGGAAAGATTTGGATCTGTGGCATAATCTTGATGTGATGCACATCGAGAAAAATATATGTGACAGCATTATCGGCACACTTCTTAATATTGAAGGCAAGAGGAAAGATACCTTAAAATCTAGGATTGGTTTGACACACCTGGGTATCAGAAAGGATTTGCAGGTGCAAGATGAAGGTAAACCACGGGATATGGCACCAGCTGTGTACGTCTTGGACAAGGTAAAAAGAAAAGAATTCTGCGAGATCCTGTCATGTGTGAGATTCCCACGTGGATTTGCTTCTAACCCTGAAGGGAGAGTCAGTGCAGATGGAAACAAGGTACAAGGATTGAATACTCATGACTGCCACATCCTACTTCAAAGGGTTTTACCTATTATCCTTAAGAGGATTGGGCCGCCCTGACTTATACAGAGCAGTTGCAGAGTTGGGACAATTCTTCAGGGAACTCTGCAGTAGGAATATCAGGATAGATGCTTTGGAGCATCTTAGAGACAAGATACCAACTATCCTATGCGACCTTGAGAAGATATATCCTCCAGCCTTCTTTGATGTGATGGTGCATTTGGCTGTTCATCTACCTGATGAGGCACTACTTAGAGGTCCAGTACAGTATGGCTGGATGTACCCTATTGAAAGGCGGCTAGGCACTTTCAAGGGCTATGTTAGGAACAGAGCTAGACCCGAGGGTTCCATTGCAGAGGCCTACATTGCTACAGAAGCGTTGACATTCTGCTCAAAATACATTGAAACAGCTGATCAGCTTAGCAAAGAGGTGGCTTAAGACAATCCCGGCCTCATTGTTTTCGATTATTCTGTTCGAGTTACAGGGAAGAGTCGACAAGAGGACAAACCTAAAGATTTGGACAAAATGGTTTGGTATGTGTTGAATAACTGTCCTGAGATACTACCTTATATCAAGTAAGTGCAGTACTGCAGCTTATACATCGTAATCTACTAAACTTGCAGCACATTCTTATATATTTAGATGTTTGACGTGATCACTATGTTGTGCAGCATCTACAAAGAGGAGTTACTGCCGCAAAATCCAAGAAACATTGACAAACTGGTTATGGCAGGATTTTCGAAATGGTTCAAGAACCATGTAAGCTTTTGAAGTGCACTGTCAGTTTTTTTAATATATTGAGTACATAAGATGATCAGCTTGTCTATTTTCTAACCATAGGTTAAGAAGATGCGGGAGGATGGGCACGCAGTTGATGATGCCCTTTACTCACTAGCAATGGGTCCTGATAATCGGGTAAGACATTATGAATCTTGCGTTGTTGGAGATGTGTGCTACAACACCCTTGCACGAGACGAAGGCAGGAAGACACAAAACAGTGCCATCATGAGCACGGATACGTATGACAAAGAGACAACTAAAATGTATGCTAACATAACAGACATTGTTCAGTTGCAGTATATCTCCAGTTTCGAGGATCATCGGTGTGTGGTTCTGTTGTGCTGTCGTTGGTATAACCTGTTTTCCAGGATCGCAAAACCCAATGCTGATGATTATTTCAAATCCATCAATGTCAAGGCGGCGTACCAGACCAACGAGCCTTTTATTTTGGCAAATCAAGCAACACAGATATTTTTACTGGAGAGTATTGAAAAGGTTTGAGCAGAGGAATTCGTTTAATGAAGTTGCACAACAAGATGATGCTTACACTACTCCTGATGTACAAGATAACACAGATGTTCCTAATATCTTTGAGAACCGTCACGTCAATGACGCCGGCGAAAAGATTGCCTGTCGTGTTGTGGACATACAAGAGTTGATCAAGAAGAAGCCAACGTTCGAGGACGTTAAGGACGAAGAAGAAGAAGATGACACTGTGGGGAATTACGATTCAGACTGATACACATGGCGAAGATGTTGACGCTGCTGCTGCGGATGATGATTACATTGCTTTTGTCGTATTTGCCTGTCAGAAGACGTTTTTTTATCTATGTCAAATTGTGTTTGCTATGACAACTGAAACTTGATGAACATGTTGTTTAGTATTTTGCCGTGAGAACATCACTTGTTAGGTATGCTGATTTGTGTTTGGTGATTGTATGACAACTAAAACATGATGACATTGTTGTTTAGTTGTACTCATATTTGGCTGTGAAACTTGAATTTGATGACATAGTTTGCTATTGGACTGCAATTTGCTCGACGTCTTCGAATGAGAACAAAGCTGACCCGACAGGGCCTCTGCTATTTATTTATTTATATGAGCAAAAGGGGATACCCCCTGATTTCCGTTAATAGAAATCATTAGATATTCACAACACTATGCCCAGCCTGCTACACAAGTTTCATTCATTACTAGTTTCAGCAAAGTGCTCATGTCGTAGCCACTGAATACATCACGAGTGCTACATACACTACAAATAAAGAGACAATCATCCTACAGAGCACATTGATTTTGCCCATTATCTTCACAAGCTCTTTCATCTCCTCATTGCTGTCAAGGCCGTTCAGCAGCTGTTGCTTGGCCATGATCAGAGGAACTGCATCTTTAACCTTCTACTCTGCATCTTCCTCTTCTGTCGTTCCTTCAGTTACTTGTCCAACACCCCAACCTGCTGGTATTGGGATTCCTCGGCTAACCAAATAATCAACGTAGTTGCATTCCCCCACATCAGCAACTTCCCAGAAATACAAATCACACGAATCTTCCCTTTTCTGCACGAATCAAATTGGAAGATCATCAACCAAACTATTAAAAAATCAGCAACTGAAAGCAGCAGAACAACACTTAAACATATTATTACCCCATGATTCGGGCATTTGTAGAAGACTCGGCCAGGGTTGCGGATTGTGGTTGAGACGCGACGGATGACTCTGCGTGATTTGCAGCAGTGGCACCACACCAACGGCAGCGGGTTGCGATGAGCAATCGGCTGCGGTGTGCATGCCGGAGGGGGTGTGATGAGACCCACAGGCGATGGTACAGGTGGCGACTTGGCGCATATCTGGTTGTTGCGTGCTGAAGAGCAGGTGGACAAGCAGCCAGCGGACATGGTTGCTGTGGCCAGAGCTTCTGATGCTAGGCGGAGTAAGTAGAGAGGAGGAGAAGCGAACGTTGGATATGTCAGTTTCATTACTTGCAGAGTAGCATAGCACCATATATAGTCATAGTCTAGGTTTGGATTCGAACCAGCTACAGGAGGGACCTCCTTGTTTTGCGAAAAAAATTATTTCTCCACCTGACAGCTGGGACTCACCGTCTGTATCTTCGCACGGAAGGAAGTGCCTCCTTGTTTTGCAAAAAAAATTATTCATCCCGTTGACAGCTGGGACCTGTCAGATTTGGTGACTGACTTGTGGGCCTACTAAGCGGACGTGTACGCACGGCTTTGTCAACTTAATCAACAAATGATTCTAGCAGCTAGACCGTTGGATGTTAATCCAACAGCCATGCTCCTTCTTCAACCTTTGTTCATGCTCCTGTCTCCCGTGGGCGGCACCGCGGCTGTGCTGCCGCGCACCCGAACCAGTGAAGTTTCCCACTCCTCTCCATCTGTGACTCCACTGCCCCGTCTTCCCCATCTCCGGGTCGTTCCAGTCTGGGTGCGCTCGGCACGGTGTGGTCAACGTGGTCAACAACCGAGAGTCATCGGAAGATGACTGTACGTGAGAGGCTCACAGTGGGGACGCACCACGCCCATGGACGCATGCATGCAACGGAACGCGGCAAGGTCAACATGGTCAAGGAACGACTTCCATCGGAAGTATACTGTACGTGGAGAGTCTCAGTTGGGTCCACGGCCGCAGCAAGTAAGTGCCTCCTTATTATGTGGAAAATAATGATTCCTCCAACTGACAGCAGGGACCCACTGGATGGGCCACCATATTTTGTGAAAAAAAGTTTGCCCCTGACTGCTGGGACCCACCTGACGGGTCACCGTATTTCGCGAAAAAAACGTTCCCCTCGCTGTCAGCTCGGACCCACCGGAAGTGCCTCCTTATTACGCACAAAAAAATGAATACTCCCCCGGCTAGCTGGGACCCACCTTGGTGGGAGGCTGACTTGTGGGCCTACTAAGTTGACGGGGACAAAGGGCTTTGTCAACTTAGTCAATATGTACGATTCTAGCTCCGGTGACCGTACGATGTCCATCCAACGGCCGTAGTGCTTCTTCAACCTCTGGTCTTCTTGCTCCAGCCGCCCAAAGCAGCGCGGTCGTGCCGCATGCTCCTGCCTCCCGTGGCCGGCTGTGCTGCCGCGGAGTCCTCACCACCCCCTACTATTCCCACCGCTGGCCAGGCCCTGCTGCGACGGCAGCCTCACACCGCAGCCGAACCAGTGAACCCTCGTACTCCTCTCCGCGCGGGCTTCCAGTGCCGCGTCTTCCCCGGCTCCGCGTCGTCCCCTTCCTAGGCCTCGCCGTCGTCCACCGCCGTGGTGCTCTCCGCGCGGCATGCTCAACGTGGTCAAGGAATGACTTCCATCGGAAGAGTACTGTACGTGGAGAGGCTGACAGCTGGCTCCACGGCCATAGCCAAGTTTTTTTGTGATTTGCCAAGTAAGTCGCTTTGTTAGGCCTGTTAGGCTGCAAATCTTTCAAGACGAGGAGAGCTTTCATTCGGCTGGCCGAGAAAATGGCCCATCAGTAATGAGAAATGGGCTGTACATTTTTAAAACACATCAAACCGGCAATTAGTTTCAAATATCTTTTTTTTTCATTTTGAGATTTTAAATTACATTAATTTTTATGCGTGGAGAATTTGTTGGATTTTATATTGATATACATTTATTTTTAAAATCAATTTGAATGTGAGTCGAAATTTCGGGATTAAAAACAGTTCGGACCGCACCGAAATATGCAAAATTTCATATAAGTTTTTAACCGTGGCCACAATATGGGCTGTAATGTTAACAAAAAGAATATGGGCTCCAAAAAAACCTTAATAATTAGCAAATGGGCTGTAAATTATTAGAAATAATGGCAGATAGGCTGTATGCTGTTTTCCACAGATTTGAGGCTTTCCTAAAAAAAAGGTTGACGCACAAGCAGTGACTGTTGGATGGCCATCCAACGGCCGTCGTGCTTCTTCAATCTCTGCTCTTCCTGCTCCAGCCACTCAAACAAGCGCCGGCGGGACTGCCTCCTCCCTCCTCCCCGCGGCCGGCTCTGCTGCCGCGCAGGCCTCACTGCCCCACCGTACTCACCCACACCTGCTGTTATTCTCCGGCGACGGTAGACGAACCAGTAAACCCTCGTACAGTCGTACTCCCCTCCGCGTGGGAAACAACTGCCGAGTCTTCCCTGCCTCCGTGTCGTTCCCTTCCTAGGACTCGCTGTCGTCCACCGCCCTGGTGCTCTCGGCGCGGCCTGGTCAACGTGGTCAACAACCGACATGCATCTGAAGTGGACTGTACGTGGAGAGTCCGACAGCTGGGTCCACGGCCACACGCAAGGAAATGCCTCCTTATTACGCGCAAAATAATGATTCCTCCACCTGACATCAGGGACCCACCGAAAGGGCCTCTGTATTTCGCGAAAAAACGTTACCGCCGCTGACAGCTCGGACCCACCAGCTATATCTTCGCATGCAAGGAAGTGCCTCCTTATTACGCAGAAAAAATGAATACTCCCCTTGTTAGCTGGGACCCAGTATAGTGGCAGGCTGACTTGTGGGCCTACTAAGTTGACGGGGACGGAGAGCTTTGTCAACTTAGTCAATATGCACGATTCTAGCTCTAGTGACCGTACGATGTCCATCCAACGGCCGTAGTGCTTCTTCAACCTCTGGTCTTGTTTCTCCAGCCGCCCAAACCAGCGCCGGTCGTGCCTCGTGCTCCTGCCTCCCGTGGCCGGCTGCGATGCGGCGGAGGCCTCACCGCCCCCTACTACTCCCACCGCTGGCCAGGCCATCCCTCTACTCACCCACACCCCCTGTTATTCTGCGGCGACGGCAGCCTCACACCGCAGTGAACCAGTGAACCCTCGTACTCCTCTACGCATGGGCATCCACTGCCGCGTCTTCCCCGGCTCCGCATCGTCCCCTTCCTAGGCCTCGCCGTCGTCTACCGCCCTGGTGCCCTCGGCGCGGCGTGGTCAACGTGGTCAAGGAACGGCTTCCATCAGACGTGGACTGTACGTGGAGAGGCTGACAGCTGGGTCCACGGCCGCAGCAAGGAAGTGCCTCCTTATTACGTGCAAAATAATTATTCCTCCACCTGACAACAGGGACCCACCGGACGGGCCACCGTATTTCGCGAAAAAACGTTTGCCCCTGACTGCTGGGACCCACCAGCTACATCTTCGCACGCAAGGAAGTGCGTCCAGGCAAAAAACGATTCGCCCCCCTGACTGCTGGGACCCACTAGCTACATCTTCGCAGGCAAGGAAGTGCCTGACAGTCGGGACCCACCTGGTCGAAGCGTACGTACCGTTGTCATTCTGGTCGCGAACGTGTACGTACATATATACTGGTGGATGTAGAGGCGCGCACGTGTCGTAGTAGAGGCGCGTACGTGTCGTAGTAGAGGCGCGCACGTAGCATGTACACGTACGTACAGCAGCCAGGGTGCAAGAAAGAAAATACGGCCACGTATGTGTACATACGGGCGGGGTCTCGAACGCCTACTCACGCATACGTACGGCCAAGGCTCGTGTACATGGCTGGGTCGAAACGGAGAAACAGCATCGTCGTCGTGTTCATGGGGAGGCAACGGAATGCGTCGTGTTCATGGGGAGGGGTGTGGCGTACCGCAAAACGGAGGAAACGGACCTCCTACGGTCAAAACGGGGGTCCTGTTGATCGGGAGGAGTGTGGCGTACCGCAAAACGGAGGAAACGGACCTCCCACG
>NC_057799.1:28185794-28194022 GCF_018294505.1 Triticum aestivum
CGGGAGGGGTGTGGCGTACCGCAAAACGGACGAAACGGACCTCCTACGGTCGAAACGGGGGTCCTGTTCATCGGGAGGGGTGTGGCGTACCGCAAAACGGGACTCCATGGGATACTTTTCATCTCCACCATCGACCTCCTCCAGCCTCCACGGGCTACCGTTGACCTCCTCCAGCCTCCACGGGCTCCTGTTCATCTAGCCTCCACCGCGCGCTACTCCACCGGCTACTGTTCAACCACCCCTCCACGGGCACCCCTCCACCGTCTACTCTTCATCCTGCCCTCCACACCACGGGGTCCTGTTCAACCACCCCTCCACGGGCACCCCTCCACCGTCTACTGTTCATCCAGCCCTCCACCACACCACGGGGTCCTGTTCATCCAGAGGCAACGCCACCGCTCATTGTTCATCCAAACCCCCCCGCAACGCTCACTGTTCATCCCAGAGGCAGCATCGATCGGCTTCAGTTAGTAGCAGTAGCGAAGGAATCGCTCGATCGGGTTCAGTTAACAGCCATCGATCGATCGCTCGGGTTCAGTAACGCGTAGCCTCCAGTGCAATCGCTCGGGTTCAGTTAGAGCCCAATGCCTCGCTCGGGTTCAGTTAGAGCCAACACCTCGCACACACGCGCGTACGTGTACGAGAGAAACACGCATCGCTCAGCCCCTGACCTCCCACCGTAACCGGGAACTCCCCGAAATTTTCCTCGCCCTTGCTTCTACCACGGTTTTTTCTGTCATGGACGGCCCAAAGAATGTCACGCAGCTGCGTCTCCGGCCCGCCCAGGACGAAAAGCCCATTTTCTATCATAATTTTTTGTCATAGAAGTAGGAGCCCACCACATCTATGATGATACCGGGTTTTGTCACAATTATCGTCATAGAAGTGTCATATGTATGACAGGAAAAAATTCGTTCGGCCCAAAATGTCACGGATGTGTCTTTTTTTTGTAGTGATCATAGTGAAATCGATGCGGATTATGCAGACATTGCAAGGGATATAAGAGCAAAGTTAAAAATGTTGAGGCAAGTTTATGAGACACTGATCACAAACAAGGATAAGGAAGCTACGGAAGCAGCACAAAAGTTTTAGAAGAACATAGAGGAGATGCAAGAGGCAGCCCAGTAGGTTCTTGGTGCTACCTCTTGAGCACTGCGTTGGTTTTCTCTTGAAGAGGAAAGGGTGATGCAGTAAAGCAGCGTAAGTATTTCCCTCAGTTTTTGAGAACCAAGGTATCAATCCAGTAGGAGGCCACGCTCAAGTCCCACGCACCTACAGAAACAAATAAGAACCTTGCAACCAACACGATAAAGGGGTTGTCAATCCCTTCGCGGCCACTTGCAAAAGTGAGATCAGATAGAGATGATAAGATAATATTTTTGGTATTTTATGATAAAGACTAAAAGTAAAGAAAGCAAAATAAACGGCGACAGAAATAGCTTGTTGACGGGAGATTAATATGATGGAAAATAGACCCGGGGGCCATAGGTTTCACTAGTGGCTTCTCTCAAGAGCATGATTATTACAGTGGGTAAACAAATTACTGTCGAGCAATTGATAGAATTGAGCATAGTTATGAGAATATCTAGGTATGATCATGTATATAGGCATCACGTCCGTGACAAGTAGACCGACTCCTGCCTGCATCTACTACTATTACTCCACACATCGACCGCTATCCAGCATGCATCTAGAGTATTAAGTTCATAAGAACGGAGTAACGCTTTAAGCAAGATGACATGATGTAGAGGGATAAACTCATGCAATATGATATAAACCCCATCTTTTTATCCTCGGTGGCAACAATACAATACGTGTCGTTTCCCCTGCTGTCACTGGGATCGAGCACCGCAAGACTGAACCCAAAGCTAAGCACTTCTCCCATTGCAAGAAAGATAAATCTAGTAGGCCAAACCAAACTGATAATTCGAAGAGACTTGCAAAGATAACCAATCATACATAAAAGAATTCAGAGGAGATTCAAATATTGTTCATGGATAATCTTGATCATAAACCCACAATTCATCGGATATCGATAAACACACCGCAAAAGAAGAGTTACATCAAATAGATCTCCAAGAGAATCGAGGAGAACTTTGTATTGAGATCCAAATAGAGAGAAGAAGCCATCTAGCTAATAACTATGGACCTGAAGGTCTAAGGTAAACTACTCACACATCATCAGAGAGGCTATGGTGTTAATGTAGAAGCCCTCCGTGATCAATGCCCCCTCCGGCGGAGCGCCCAAAAAGGCCCCAAGATGGGATCTCACGGGTACAGAAGGTTGCGGCGGTGGAAATAGGGTTTTGGCTCCTTATATGATGTTTCCAAGGTATATGAGTATATATAGGCGAAGGAGGTCGGTCAGGAGAGCTACGAGGGGCCCACGAGGGTGGAGGGCGCGCCCAGGGGGTAGGCGCTCCCCCTGCCTCGTGGCCTCCTTGTTGATTGCTTGATGTCCACTCCAAGTCCTCTGGATCACGTTTGTTCCGAAAATCACGTTCCCGAAGGTTTCATTCCGTTTGGACTCCATTTGATATCCTTTTCCTCCGAAACACTGAAATAGGCAAAAAACAACAATTCGGGCTGGGCCTCCAGTTAATACGTTAGTACCAAAATAATATAAAAGTGTATAATAAAGCCCATTAAACATCCAAAACAGAATATAATATAGCATGGAACAATAAAAAATTATAGATACATTGGAGACGTATCAAGCATCCCCAAGCTTAATTCCTGCTCGTCCTCGAGTAGGTAAATGATAAAAATAGAATTTTTGATGTGGAATGCTACTTAGCATAATTTTCAATGTAATTCTCTTATTTGTGGTATGAATATTTAGATCCGAAAGATTCAAGATAAAAGTTTCATATTGACATAAAAGTAATAATACTTCAAGCATACTAACTAAGCAATTATGTCTTCTCAAAATAACATGGCCAAAGAAAGTTCATCCCAACAAAATCATATAGCTTGGTCATGCTCCATTTTCGTCACACAAGAATGCTCTCATCATGCACAACCCCGATGACAAGCCAAGCAATTGTTTCATTCTTTAGTAATCTCAAACTTTTTTCAACTTTCACGCAATATATGAGCGTGAGCCATGGATATAGCACTATGGGTGGAATAGAATATGATGATGGGGGTTATGTGGAGAAGACAAAAAGGAGAAAGTCTCACATTGACGCGGCTAATCAACGAGGTAGGGAGATGCCCATCGATTGATGTCAATGAAAGGAGTAGGGATTGCCATGCAACGGATGCACTAGAGCTATAAATGCATGGAAGCTCAACAAAAGAAACTAAGTGGATGTGCATCCAACTTGCTTGCTCACGAAGACCTAGGGCATTTGAGGAAGCCCATTGTTGGAATATACAAGCCAAGTTCTATAATGAAAAATTCCCACTAGTATATGAAAGTGACAAAACAAGAGACTCTCTATCATAAAGATCATGGTGCTACTTTGAAGCACAAGTGTGGAAAAAAGGATAGTAGCATCGTCCCCTTTTTTCTTTTTTTTGGGCCTTTCCTTTTTTTATTTGGCCTTTCTCCTTTTTTTATTTGGGACAATGCTCTATGAATGATGATCATCACACTTCTATTTATTTACAACTCAATGATTACAACTCGATACTAGAACAAACTATGACTCTATATGAATGCCTCCGGCGGTGTACTGGGATGGGCAATGAATCAAGAGTGACATGTATGAAATAATATGCATGGTGGCTTTGCCACAAATACGATGTCAACTACATGATCATGCAAGGCAATATGACAATGATGAAACGTGTCATGATAAACGGAACGGTGGAAAGTTGCATGGCAATACATCTCGGAATGGCTATGGAAATGCCATAATAGGTTGGTATGGTGGCTGTTTTGAGGAAGATATAAGGAGGTTTATGTGTGATAGAGCGTATCATATCACGGGGTTTGGATGCACCGGCGAAGTTTGCATCAACTCTCATGGTGAGAAAGGGCAATGTACGGAACCGAAGAGGCTAGCAATGATGGAAGGGTGAGAGTGCGTATAATCCATGGACTCAACATTAGTCATAAAGAACTCACATACTTATTGCAAAAATCTACAAGTCATCAAAAACCAAGCACTACGCGCATGCTCCTAGGGGGATAGATTGGTAGGAAAAGACCATCGCTCGTCCCCGACCGCCACTCATAAGGAGGACAATCAAACAACACCTCGTGTTTCAAATTTGTTACACAACGTTTACCATACGTGCATGCTACGGGACTTTGCAAACTTCAACACAAGTATTTCTAAAATTCACAATTTCTCAACTAGCACAACTTTAATATTACTACCTCCATATCTCAAAACAATCATCAAGCATCAAACTTTTCTTAGTATTCAAGGCACTTATAAGAAAGTTTTTACTAATCTTGGATGCCTATCATATTAGGACTAATTTCACAATTTAAGAAAATTACCATGCTGTTTTGTAGGACTCTCAAAATGATATAAGTGAAGCATGAGAGAACAATAGTTTCTATAAAACAAAACCACCACCGTGCTCTAAAAGATATCAGTGAAGCACTAGAGCAAAAATTATATAGCTCAAAAGATATAAGTGAAGCACATAGAGTATTCTAAAAAATTCCGAATCATGTGTGTCTCCCTCAAAAGTGTATTCAGCGAGGAAGATTGTGGTAAACTAAAAACAAAGACTCAAATCATACAAGACGCTCCAAGCAAAACACATATCATGTGGTGAATAAAAATATAGCTCCAAGTAAAGTTACCGATGGACGAAGACGAAAGAGGGGATGCCTTCCAGAGCATCCCCAAGCTTTGGCTTTTTGGTGTCCTTGGATTTACCTTGGGGTGCCTTGGGCATCCCCAAGCTTAGGCTCTGGCCACTCCTTGTTCCATAATCCATCAAATCCTTACCCAAAACTTGAAAACTTCACAACAAAAAACTCAACAGAAAATCTCATGAGCTCCGTTAGCGAAAGAAAACAAAACACCACTTCAAGGTACTGTAATGAACTCATTCTTTATTTTTATTGGTGTTAAACCTACTGTATTCCAACTTCTCTATGGTTTATAAACTATTTTACTAACCATAGACTCGTCAAAATAAGCAAACAACACACGAAAAACAGAATCTGTCAAAAACAGAACAGTCTGTAGTAATCTGTAACTAACGCAAACTTCTGGAACTCAAAAAAATCTACCAAATAGGACGACCTAAATAATTTGTTTTTTGATCTGCTGCAACTGGAATCAGTATTTTATCACGTTCTGGTGATTATTTAACAATTGTTTTCGTGAACAGAAAGTTTCTGGAATTTTCAGCAAGATCAAATAACTATCATCCAAGAGGATCCTATAGGTTTTATGTCGGGGAAACGACACCTATGGGATCACAAGAATCTCTACTACGGTTGCCGGGGCGCGGGGTTGCAAGAAGAGCAGGATCAGTAGTCAGCACAAGGATGTTTTACCCAGGTTCGGGCCGCGAGGATGCGTAAAACCCTAGTCCTGCTTTGGTGGGTGTATTTCAGAGAGTTCTTGAGCTCTCGAACTAGCTGTGGTGAGTGTGTGGTTCGAAAGAGCCGAATCCTTCTCCGGTATGCCATGGGCCTCCTTTTATAGTCGAAAGGGGCTGCCACAGTGGCACACGGGAGGTGGAAAGGTGCACAGTGCTATGAGCTTATCGCTCGTATTACAGGACAAGACGCATTTAATGCATAGCTCAGGTGTCCCCTCGCTTTATCGGGGACGGGGGCGAGGCCCGTCCCGTCCGTCGTCGCTCCTCCTCGCTTCGACACGCGCCCTGGCCAGTGAGGCATGTGGTGCCATGTAGGCAGGCAGGCAGCTGAGGTGGCGCGGTGGTGGAGCCTTCACGAAGATCTGCATGCCGCCACACAGGCGCTTGACGAGTTGTCCCGGGAGCTGCATGTTGCCACGCAGGTGCCGGCTCAGCTGGTTGAGCTGGCAGCTGCATGCGAACGACGGTGGAAACTTGGTTGCGCGGGCCTGGCGGTGGCCCTGCTGGCGTCCTTGGCGAGGGCATTGCCGGGTGGCCCGGCAAGGGTCTTGCGGCGGAGCGCTGTCGTCCCCGGCAAGGACCTTGCCGGGGGTCTGTTGGCCTTCCTCGGCAAGGATCTTGCCAAGGATCGTCATCTTCTAATCCTCATCTGATCTTGAATATGTCTTCACAAAGATTTGCATGCCACCACAGAGGTGCCTCCCGAGCCTTGGCCCCACGTGGATGATGGTGTTGGGGACCGTGGGCTCAAGGGTGGCTCGCTCTATTGGTGTGGGGCGAGCTGCCCCGGCAAGGGTCTTGCCGGGGCTGCCGAGGCTTCCCCGGCAAGGGTCTTGCCGGGGCTGCCGAGGCTTCCCCGGCAAGGTCCTTGCCGGGGGAACCTTCTTCGTCCCATTGCTCTTTGTGGTCTTGGCCTTGGCGTTGCTCTGGCTGTCTTGGGCTTCGGTCTTACCTTGGCTCACATCCCCCGTTCTGCTTGGTGTGATCATGGGCGCGGCTCCGACTGCCCATGCACAGGTAAAGGGGTACAAAAGTGCGCCCCTCCTTTTGTACACCGACAGGAGCCCCCGGGCCTAGGCCACACATAAGCGTGACACGTTGTTGGGCCAGGCCCAAAACGGTGCGCGGGCAGGCGGGGCGGTTTTTACCGCGGTAAAACTCTTCGCGCGCTTCGCTTCCCACGACCCGCGCGCGGTGCGGAGTAGCGTGGAGGGGTGCGCATGACGTGGGCGGCATGCGTGGGGCGGTTCCTGCACGCATGCGTCACATCGCAGTAAAGAGGCGACTTGCGCCTTCCCCGTAAAAAGAGGGAGCCGAGGAGGCGCGGCTCATTTACTGAATCGGGCCGGGTCGCGGTCTTCAAGGCGTCCACACCCCACGATCACGGGGTGGGGAGAGGTCGCTTCACCCGTCCCCTTGGTTCTGCACGCCCGCCACGCGTCCTTCATGCGTCTGGGGTGGCAAGCGGTGGAGGCGAGAAATCGGGTCGTCGCTGGTTGGGGCAGCGGGTCGGTCCCGATTCCCTGCGCCTCCGGTGGCTGGATTGGTCGAGCGGGGCGGCTGAGCTCTGACCCCGCCTCTTTATAAGGAGGGGGAGGGGGGATGGCGTCCCACACTCTCATGTCATCTATCTCCTCTCGCTTCTGCTTCTTCCTTCCACTCATCATGGAGAAAGGGAATCATGGTCCCTCGACGGTGGCGGCGAGGGTCGCCGCTCGACAGCACGTCCCCCCTCCTCCTGAGCCCGCGGTGGTAGAGCCGGCCGCGAGGGGAAGGGAGAGTGTCACGACCGGTTTTCCAATAAAAATATTTATTGAGAAACCAATCCCTTTTATGGACCAGCTGAGAAGGATCTTTCTCACTGGTAGACAATATCTTGATCACAGAAGAGAAAACCAGGAGTTCTAAATATAATACAAGGTTGAGCAGAGACTGCTCAACAATTTATTACAAGCACGCCGATAAAACATAACGGCGAATAGGATGGCATAACTACTAGCTCACAAATAAAAGCCGTGGTGGATATATCACAGTGAAGTGGGTGACATGACTCCTGAATCTAACAGCTCTTCAAGCGTCGAAGTGAGGCTCGAGGATACTTATTGTGGGTGGCGGAAGCGTATATAATACAAGTGACCAATATCCAGGATCGCACGGGACTGACTGGGATTCCTCTAGTCGTCGGACTCACTATCAAACTCTTCATCCATGAGATCGCCTTCGTCAACATCTGGCCAAATCAACAAGCCAGGTGAGTACTATGAAAGTACTCGCAAGACAGTTCGGATAAAAGATATAACAAATGTAAACATGATGCATATGAACAGATTAACAAGCGCACTCAGACAATGAGATAATAATGCATGGGAAATAAAAGGGAAGTCGGGCGGTAGTCCTCCCGAAACCCCAAAGTAATACTGAGGGCCAATCGAGTGTCTGAATGACTCCTCAAAAAAAAGAATAACAATGCCGCAGTCGGGCGTCAAGGCAACACCACATAAAGGGCTTATAATAGAATATAAATGACAGTGCGTGCCACAGTCGGACGTCTGAGCGACATCACATAAAGGGCTTATATCAAAAGTAAATAACAAGAGTGCCACAGTCGGACGTCTGAGCGACATCACATAAAGGGCTTATATCAAAAGTAAATAACAAGAGTGCCACAGTCGGACGTCTGAGCGACATCACATAAAGGGCTTATATCA